>NC_048308.1:59918244-60026897 GCF_013100865.1 Trachemys scripta elegans | reverse complement strand
GGAGGCTGCCCGGCAAACCGTGAAGCCGGTAGCGCTTGGGCAGCCTCCAGACCCTGAGCCCCCCAGCTGGGCGCTTCCCCTCCTGGGCTCCAGCTGCGCTGGGGAAGCGCTGGCCGGGGGCACAAGGTCTGGGGGCTGCCCGGCAAACCGTGAAGCCGGTAGCACTTGGGCAGCCCTTTTCGCGTGGCTGGGAGGGAGGAGGGGGAGTTAGGGCGGGGACTTTGGGGAAGGAGCAGAGTTGGGGCGGGGCTGGGGGTGGGAAAGGGGCGGGGCCAGGGACCGTGGAGTGTCCTCTTTTTTTATTTTTTAAATATGGTAACCCTATTTTAATTATCCTTTTCTTCCTTTTTAATTTCATTTAGTTTTGAGCAGCTATCATACCACCTTAATTCTAGTGGGTTTCGTATACTACTCCTGAGGAAACTGAATGAGAGATTAGGAAAATAATATTTTTTTACACAGATTGGATATCACCTCCCTTGTACTATTTGAGCATGCAAAGCAATGATATTTAACCTAGATTTCTGGTTCTTATTATAACTGATCTGAAGTGGTTTTTAAAAAATATAAAAGCAATAAATACAAAAAAATATTTAAGAACTTCAGTGATTATTGCTTGCATCATGTTCCCAGCTGGAATAACCTGGCTGAGCATTTGTGTACAATGGCAAAAGTTGGGATGTATTCATCATCCAGGTTGCTTCCATTCTGCCTCTGCCAAATAGTAAACTGGAGTAGGAGTAGCCTTTTCGGACTCTAGCCTGGCTATCATCCAGCCTTACCCTGTCCAACGTACATAAACTGCTCCCATGGAACTGGACTCTACAATCCTCACAACCACAATGCTTAAAAAGAGCCCTTTGCACCCATAGAGATGGAGACAAGACTTGCCCCAATGGAATGTGAATGTGTAGCATTAACATGACAAATTAATAGGTTTTAAAAGGAAACAGATTTTTTTTAACCTACCAAGATTTGAGGACAAGGTTTTATTTCTCCTAGAAGAGAACACTGAAAACAGTACACAGCTGTATTTCTTACAAAGCTTTAGATGATTTGATGTAATGGGCTTTTGCAGGAGATTTTTAGAATCCTGAAATCTGGTGTTGGGTAGTATGCAAGAAAGGAAATTATTTTCTAAACATTGTGTTTCTAAATACACGTGTAATTTTTACGACTACCCATTGTCAAAGATTTAAGATCTTAAACAGGTGTTTTTTTAATTTGTACATTTTAAGTAATCTTCAATCAAGCCCACAATTAAGGGTCAATTGTTGTTGCCATTCATGGATGCACAAAAAAGCAGCCACAATCTTAGTTGTCTTCTCTGACTGCAAGATTGGTGAGTGTTATCACCACCTTTGGTGGTGCTAAACATCTGGGGCCAGATCCTCAGTTGGTGTAAATCAACTCCACAGAAGTCAGTGGAGCTTTGCTGATTTACACTAGTTCCAAACTTAGACCTAGTGTGCTAGTTTGATATGGACAGGATGTGTGTCATTGACATTACAAGGAAAAGCATATAATAGTCCAATTCATCAAAATATAACTCCATTTTGGTTAATGGAAGTTACACCTGGAATGAACTTTGCTCAATATATGTTTCATGTCAATCAATGTTAATATACTAGAGCTGGGCAGGAATCAGTTTTCTTGTCTCAGAAAAATTCTGAGATTTTGTAAATCATGGACAAAAGTCAAAATCTTTGAAAATTTTCATGAACTGATAATCTGAAAAAAAAATCAGTTTGAGTTAATTAAAACTTTTGTTTCAATAATTTTGAAATGTTTTGTTTTCTATCTTTTTTAAACTATAAATTAATTTAAATTTCTAAATAGAACTTTTCATTTTGAAAATGTCAAACATCCTCCTCAAAATGTTTTCAAAATTGGAAATTTCTTGAAACTGCCCATTTCCCATGAAAGGTTTCTGTTTCAATGAATCAGCATTTTTGACAGAAAGACATTTTGTCAAAAAACTCAGAACAAATTCTATAGCATACTTCATATCTTGGTTAGACACAGAGCAGCCTTGTATCAGTTTTCAAGTATTGCTGTGCACAACTTCAGTGTTCATGTATTTTTCAAAATGTACCTTTAGATTTCCTACCACTATGTTTCGCTCTCGGCGAAGCATGCCAAAATAATATTGATATAGGGAGATGGCTAGACCTTCTTCATGAGAAGAAAAGTATTTCGTTTTTCACTTTTGGAGTTGTTTTCTATAATCTCATGAAGGTTAATCCACGTATACTACTGTTCTCCAACTTTGCACCCTGGTGACATCTGTGTTTTTTTACATTTCTCCTCTTTTTCAGTGCAAGTGTAACTATTTGAAGCAGTATTTTTCACTTTGAGTCTTGTAGCAGGAACTCAAAACTTAGTGATGTAAGCAGAAAATAGAAATGCCATAGCCACTGAAGAGAAGACATGCGGCATTGCTTACTTAAAGCCCCATCCTGTCCCCCCAAGGACAATAGCTGCTACCAGGATGGCACCAGCGATGGAACCTATTATAAGATTGGTGGCACTAGGACCTGCGATAAAGGATTACGGGAAGAAAGACATAAGAACCAACCACTTCATTCATGACAAGGGAAACGTAATCAAGCAATTTAGGAAAACAAATAACCTACAAGATGTCGCTAAACATTTTCACAGGGCCCCACTTGCTTTTCATTAATAGTATGAATAAACAAAGCTATTGTAACATTTCTCACTGTGCTATGCCTCCTTTCTAATACTAGATATTTACCTATCTCAGAAATTAACAACCCTGTCACATTCACTTCATTCTCTGGCTTAACTACTCCAATAAACACATAGTACATGAACCATCAGTTCAGAAAATTCAGATATTTGTAAAATTAAATAAAGTCTTAAAAATTTTTTAAAATAGGATCCAAGGGGTAATAAAACACGAATGTTGTGCTTCATGCCTACTTATTTCACTCCCAAGGCAAATGAAAAACCCCAAAGTCCATCAATTCTGCTTTTCATATAGCTCTGATCTTGTAAGGTGCTGAGTACCCTCAGCTCCCACTTATTTCAATTTGATCTGATAGTGTTCAGCACTTCTTAGGAGGCACACAGCACCTTATAGTCCCTATGGTTATGTCAACCTTAAGTTTACTAACTACAGAGAGTTCAGCAGAAAAGGTGGTGGAGTAAAAGGGTATGATTCAAATCAAAAATAGTAAAGATCTGTAATTGAAATAAAAGCTGCATTCCCACTGAAGCATTCCAAACATTAATGCATCTCTTCATCATCCTCAAGCAGCCACTGAACAATAAAGTGGGGCAGGGAAAAAGAAGAAAAAAAAGGTGACATAAAATCCATTTGGTGTAATTTTCTCTAAAAAGGCAAGAAAGCACTGTAGGATCAATTATGAATTTCTTACATAAGTGCTTTATTTGCATGGGGAGGAGGAGGAAAAGAAAATACAAAATAGATCTGACTATGATGTTTGTTTGCCCAAATTAATTCCAGACCACAATATTCTCCGCTCTCAGGCACGCTCTGATGTAAATCTACTGTCTCTAAGTCCAAGGCAAAGTAAAACCTAATACAACAATTCTTCTGCATATCACATACCTTATAATTGAACATAAATATTTAAATGCCCATTATTAGCTTTTCAAAAATATTACTAATGAAAAAAAAAAATCCAAAGTGAGAGCTCCCCCACTGCAAAGGCCATTTTGCTATTCTAAGTAGCACAGCTCTGGTTTTGGTATGACGAGGTGTTTGGAATACTGTCAGAGAGATACAGGGAGGAAAAGAGGAGCATCAAGAAAAGATGGGAGAAGAAAAGCAGAGAGGGGTAGCTGGAATAGCTGAAGGAGCTCAGAGGCTAGTTCAGTGTCACAGATACCTTATAACACTGCGCAGTCCCAAACACAACCCTACATTTTAAAATTCATCACAGTGATCTGTTTTTGAACAATACATTACATAAGTCAGTTGTTTCCTTGGGTTTTATTTTAGATATCACATCAGACTGAATAAAAAGCAAGCTCACCAGCTTTTATTTGCAACATACAGTGCAAAGAAAGAATCATTCTGTATACAGCATATGTTTTACTAGCTCGTGTCAATGCATGATTTTGGGATTAAACAGGATACATACCATGCTGCAGATCATTCGTGATTTATCATTCTGAATTAACATACAGAGTTTATAAAAATTATTTTCTTGTCATCCTTAAAAACAATGGCTCAGATCCTGCAATTCTTACTTATGTCGAGTAGTGCCTTAGTCTTGTAATAGTCTCATTTACTTCCAATGGAATTACTTATGGGTACTCACCACAGATGAGGGGGGCAGACTATGGCCCCAAAAATTATATGAAAGCAGTCTAAAATTAATTAATATATTCCCTTTTTAAAATACTTCCTATCTAGACAATACCAAGTATTCAGGGATATTAATAAGAATCTAACTTAACAGATATGAGCAGTGCACAAACGTAACAACAATAATCAAATGTACATTTTCTACTAATGGAAAATGCATCTTACTGAACTTACCTTTCATAGTCAGAGTTGGCTACAGATCAATAACATTGAGCATGTTGGAAGATAAACAAATGCTGGCACATGGGCATTCTATTTCCAATTAAGAGATTTTTCCTCAAGTACTAGCAACTTTATGATTTTTCATCTATTATCTTTGCCTGACCCAAAACACAACTTCTATCTTTTTTTTTGTTTGGTAGATGGATTTGGATTCAATGCAAGCATACTATTTTAGAGGTTTTGCAAACACAGCAAGTAACTGATTTACACAACGTTTCAGAAGCTTTGGAAAATCCACAGAAATTATTTTTTGGCCTGGCCTCAGGAAGTCATTTTTCCACAGAAATATTGCAGTAGTACATTTATCTGATAGTGACATATTTGTAATTTGGAAACAGAAGTCCAGAATATCCATTTCAGGATATTTGAAATATGTCTACTTGTACAGAAAAAATAATTTTCCATGTGTTTATTATATGTTTGATAAAATGTTTCAAGTACGTGTTAACGATTCAACAGTAGGCTTGGACTTAAGGAAAGAAAGCAATGGCATTACTGTTACTGTGCATAAATTCACCACCAAGCTGATGGATTTAAATAAGATTAGACAATTAAATGAAAATTAGATTTAGAAAATATGGAAAACCCTTTAAAGTTACTATAACTGTGGTGAATACCAGAAAGTCCTGATACAAATCACCTATTTGGGGACTGACCCAACTGTAAGTGTCATAACTAGAGAAGGGCATCTTTTCTTTTAGCACAGAAAATAATTTGAAAACTAAGCACTTGGGCCAACAGCTTTAAAAATGGTAAAATAACATAGCAGTAGATAGTTGAGGCCCTCGTTAAAAAGATTCTGGCTAAAACTACTCTTTTTCCTGTGGAATCGAAGTAAATACTGCTAGTCAATAGATTAGGAGTGACAATTCCTATTCATACAGATTAATTCCTCTTTTTGCTAAATCTACCAAACAAAGAAACTGAAAATGACTACACTCAGTTTGAAATCCTGCTTCATGGAATTCAATGGGAATTTTGCCATTGACTTCAGTGGGTCCAGGATTTCACTTGAGTCTTCAATGGAGAGACATATCGTGTGATTCCTTCTGTGTAAAGAATTATAATAATAATTCCATAGTGCCTAGGAGCCCCAGTCACAGACCAGGACAAACAGTATGCTAGGCGCTGTACAAACACAGAACAATAACAAAAAAAGGTAAAGATGAATTTCTTTACCAGAGAATTCTCCAGGTCACTAGTACCAGTTTGGAAATTTATAAAAAGATCAGGGACGTATACTGGAAAACAATTTTTAAAGAATATGTTACAATACATTGAGCATATTTTGTAAGATCATTTTAAATACCACGAAAATTGGGCATTTTTATATTTTAATGTTTACTTTGTTGTTTTTTTAAAAAATACATATTACATTTTATCAAATAAATAAATACATAGGAAATTTATATTTTTATCAATATGCCATGATTTAGCTGCTAATCTAAAGACCACTAGATGTTTGTTCATTACTTTAATGAATGATAAAAAGTACCATTTATGGAGGAAACAACAGCTAATAGATTTCAGCCATATAATTTCTATAGTCACTGGATTAACATGGAATAAAATGCAAATGTAAAGTAAGAGATTTTATTAACTATGGTATTTTGGAGGCATTTTCTATTCTGCCTGGTGGAGAGAAATAAAAGTTGTGGTGGATGAATTCTTTCAGATCTATTACTACTGTTGATCTGCCAACTCCATGTATTTGCCACCATGCAGTCTATAGGTACATTTTATGAATGGAAAGAATCCCACTGACTTCAAAGGGCTTTGGATCAAGCTCTATATCCCCATCACCGGGATGATCCTATTGAAGAGACCAACTAAAATTAATGTCCTGTAGATCTATTACTGAGAATATTAATTACAGTTCTAGATTAGGCCAATCTAGCAACAAGAAGGTGGTCAGGGAAAGTGTGGGACCCTTACTGAATGGGGGAGGCAACCTAGTGACAGATGATGTGGAAAAAGTTGAACTACTCAATGCTTTTTTTGCCTCGGTCTTCACAGACAAGGTCAGCTCCCAGACTGCTGAACTGGGCAGCACAGTATGGGGAGGAGGTGAGCAGTCCTCAGTGGTGAAAGAACAGCTCAAGGACTATATAGAAAAGCTGGACATGCACAAGTCCATGGGGCCAGATCTAATGCATCCGAGGGTGCTGAGGGAGTTAGCTGATGCGACTGCAGAGCCATTGGCCATTATCTTTGAAAACTCATGGTGATCGGGGGACGTCCCGGACGATTGGAAAAAGGCACATATATAGTGCCCATCTTTAAAAAAGGGAAGGAGGAGAATCTGGGGAACTACAGATAGGTCAGCCTCACCTTAGTCCCTGGAAAAATCATGGAGCAGGTCCTCAAGGAATCCATTTTGAAGCACTTGGAGGAGAGGAAGGTGATCAGGAAAGTCAACATGGATTCACCAAGGGCAAGTCATGCCTGACCAACCTAATTGCCTTCTATGATGAGATAACTGGTTCTGTTGATATGGGGAAGGCGGTGGATGTGATATATCTTGACTTAAGCAAAGCTTTTGATACCATCTCCCACAGTATTCTTGCCAGCAAGTTAAAAAAGTATGGATTGGATGAATGGACTATAAGGTGGATAGAAAGCTGGCTAGATCGTTGGGCTCAATGGATAGTGATCAACGGCTCGATGTCTAGTTGGCAGCCAGTATCAAGGGGAATGCCCCAGGGGTCTGTTCTAGGCCTGGTTTTGTTCAACATCTTCTTTAATGATTTGGATGATGGGATGGATTGCACCCTCAGCAAGTTCACAGATGACACTCAGCTGGGGAGAGAGGTAGGTAAGCTGGAGGGTAGGGATAGGGTCCCGGGTGACCTGGACAAATTGGAGGATTGGGCTAAAGGAAATCTGATAAGGTTCAACAAGGACAAGTGCAGAATCCTGCACTTAGGACAGAAGAATCCCATGCACTGGTACAGGCTGGGGACTGACTGGCTGAGCAGCAGTTCTGCAGAAAAGGACCTGGGGATTACAGTGGACGAGAAGCTGGATATGAGTCAGCACTGTGCCCTTGTTGCCAAGAAGGCTAACGGCATATTGGACTGCATTGGTAGGAGCATTGCCAGCAGATCGAGGGAAGAGATTAGTTCCCTCAATTTGGCACAGGTGAGGCAACATTTGCCACATTGCATCCAGTTTTGGGCTCCCCACTACAGAAAGATGTGGACAAATTGGAGAGAGTCCAGAGGAGGGCAGCAAAAATGACCAGGGGGCTGGGGCACATGACTTATGAGAAGAGGCTGATGGAACTGGTCTTATTTAGTCTGCAGAAGAGAAGAGTGAGGGGAGATTTGATAGCAGCCTTCAATTAACTGAAGGGCGGTTCCAAAGAGGATGGAGCTAGGCTGTTCTCAATGGTGGCAGATGACAGAACAAGGAGCAATGGTCTCAAGTTGCAGTGCGGGAGGTCTAAGCTGGATATTAGGACAAAGCCCTGGCTGGGATGATTTAGTTGGAGGTTGCTCCTGCTTTGAGACGGGGGGTTGGACTAGATGACCTCCTGAGGTCTCTTCCAATCCTAATTTTCTATGATTCTATTATAGGCTGCCTTTACTTAAGGTTGCCTGAAATTTTTCATTATAAGATCCTGTTTTCAGTTGCTTATAATTTTGCCAAATGTAAATGTTCACACTAAAATTTTCAATGCCTCTCTCACGCTGAATTTTTTTGGAAAGTTTCAGATAAAACAGTTCTGTTATTTCTGAGAATGAGATTATGGGAAAATACTATGTTGTGTTCACGTTAAAAAAATTCCTTCAATGATTTAATTGAAAAGCTCTAGCACCTCCGTACTTGGAGGGCGGCTTCATATTTGGAAGTGGAATTTCCCTGGTGTCAGAGATGTGCCTCTGAAAAATATCAGTTTGCACATGCTCTGAAGAGAATTGTTTAAAGTTTGGCAGCTAAATTCTGCATGTTCAAGCCCTGGACTTCAGGGGCTCAGCGGGACTTCCCCTGCAATTGTTGCTGTGAGCAGCCAGGGGCCACTGTGGCACTAGGCAGAGGAACAGGGAGCAGGAAAACCATCTCTCTTGTGCTTTCAATGCTTCTTTTCCTGGCCCCTACACAACAAGAAGGAGGAAGCTAAGCAGAGGGTGCTGCATGAACCAGATAGTGGGAAGGAATGGAGATATGGGGAGCCAAGAAAGGAGGGATGGATAGGAAGAGAGAGACTGGAAGGAGGGTTGACAAGGGCAGAGGGTGAGGTTGGGAGCAGAGGAGAAGGAGAAGGAGCCAGGGTGAGTGGTTGTGGGCTGGAGCAGAGGTCGGGAGGAGCTGGGGCTTGAGCAGAGTGATGGGAAGCAGGAACAGGGTTTGATTAGAAGCAGAATGGAAGTGGAGCAGGAGCTGGGATGTAGGGGTGGATAGGAGCAGAAATGTCAGAGAGGCTGGGGATGCAAGGGCAGAATGGTTTGTAATCATAAAAGCTCATGCACCTTCAGAGGCTGGAATTGAACCCTGGATTCCTGCATCTCTACAGTCTTTTGCTGTCAGTAAATAGCAGTGAAACCCACTGGCAAAATGTGTGTCTCATCCCACTCTAGTGGGTGGTCCAGATAGGGGATAACAACCTTCTACTTCTATTAGGTCAAGTGACAGATATCAGTATTGTGTATCTAATAAACCAGATCTTGCTGAGGACACTAACTGGTGATCAATATGATTCCACAGTTTGTTTTATAAAATTGTTAAACAAAAAACTATGTTAAAAAAATGTTAAGGTTGCAGAGTCAAGCACTCAGAAGTTAAGAAATGCCAGAATTCAGGTTGCCGGGCAAACTTAATTCACTTTTCTTGTATGTATTCATTCTGATACAGTCTGTAATTACATAACACACATTATTCCTGTAGGGGAAACACTTTGATGGGATTGAAATCTTAGATGAAGTCTGTGTGGAGTTAAATTAGTGGGCAGAATGCATATGAAAAAGGTCAAAAGACCAAAATAATGGCAGTTTATTCCATGGTTTGCAGTGTATTCCATGAATGCAGAATTAAAGGAATTTACTCCAGGATTATCATAACCATATACATTGTGTAAATACCCCATTGTTAAAACTTAGAGGTAATTAATGTGCTGATACCTCAGATTTCAACTTCCCAAAATCATAAAAGACAATACAATATTTGTTGCTCAAACTTTATACAATGTACTGCCTTGAGGTAACTGAAAATCCTACCAACAGAACATTCAGAAACTTTGTTGGAAAGCTGTCTATATATACACTATAATTTCAACTGAGTTTTTTCTTTTTCTTAACTGAATTTTATGACCCACTGTTAGAATGAATGCCCCATTCATTGAAATAAAAAAAAAGTGAATTATATCAAATGGTCCATCTTGTTCTGTTAGATTACATTTTGCAAAAATAGATAATCACAATCTTCAAATTACTATTTTTTCATTCTTTTTATAATTTGGAGCAATGAAACATTTAGACATTTAATTGTATTAATTGTGATGATGTAAAAATTCACAAACTTATTGTTTTATGCCCCACATTGTCCCAGACAGGAGAGGGTTCAACACTGCATGAGCAAATCACATGACACGGACACGTTCAAATCACATGACGAATACGGTCACCACATGACACAAAGCTAATGGGATAGTACACAGAGGGCTCAGGTGCGTACCTCACACACTAGGCACCAAACATAAAACTCTTAAACTAAGAAAAATGCTTACTCTATTCCCCACCCTGTGCCTCCAAAAATCACCCCCAGAGCCAGAATGGTCCCTGCCACTGCACCTATTAGCCTGTTAGTGGCCATGCTCACTGTGCGGAGGGAAAAGGGAAGATTTTTAAGGAAATGATCACATACTGTATATGTCTGAAATGAAAAATAAAATAGCACCTCAGAGGGATATTTTACTTTGTAATCCATTGATTGTGAAACAGTTCAAACCTCCCAATAAATCTCTCTAAACAAATACTATAACTTTTAACATATGGAAATAGTTGAGGCTATATTTGGCTTTATTTGAATGCTTACAAACATTAC
Organism: Trachemys scripta elegans; assembly: GCF_013100865.1. Classification (NCBI taxonomy): domain Eukaryota; kingdom Metazoa; phylum Chordata; order Testudines; family Emydidae; genus Trachemys; species Trachemys scripta. The sequence goes on along the minus strand of NC_048308.1, from coordinate 60,016,276 downwards.
TTTAATAAGTTTTACTGTAAATTTTGAAACTAAGTAAGGTTTCATAACCTGTGATTACATCAAATTTTTATTTAAAATAGAATATCCTCAGCTTATGTAACAAAAACCTACAATTTATTTAAAATGTAAACAGATACAATTTGATCACCAATAAGAAAACTTTCATCTATCACCAGAAACATACTGTATCCAGGTCATTAAACTAAACAGTTAAAGATGATAATGTCAACTTACTACACTGTATAGAGTTGCTTACAAAAGACTGAAGTACTCCCCAAAAAATTTAAACACCTACTAACTGCAATGAACTCCTTTTTCAGTGGTTTTCAGCCTGTGGTCTTAAGATGTCCAAAGGTGTCCACACCTTCATTCGAAATTTTTTAAGGGCCAACAAATGAAAAAATGGTTAAAAAGCACTGCTGTAGATAAAATAGGCCAGATTTTCCACTGCCTTGTCCTCTGTGGAGTCATTTAAACCAGTGCAAAGTGACTTCAAATGAGGTGTAAAATATCACCAAATCTGTATGGTAGTGTTTTATACCCATTTAAAATAGGTGTAAAGGATTACACAGAGGGAAAGGCAGTGGAGAATCCTGTTTATAGAGTCCCTCTAAATCAGGGCTGGGCAATAATTTTCGCAGGGGGCCACTCCACGAATTTTGGTAAGTCGTCACGGGACATACATTTCTACTATATTAATGGAGGAGGTGCGGGGTCTGGGAGGGAATTTGGGTGCAGGAGGGAGCTCTGGGCTGGTGCAGAGTGTTGGGATGCAGGAGAGGGTGAGGGGTGTGGGCTCTGGGAGGGAGTTTGGGTGCAGGAGGGGGCTCCGGGCTGGGGCAGGGGATTGGAGTGTGGGAGAGGGTGCAAGGTGCAGGCTCTGGCTGGGAGGCGCTTACCTCAGGTGGCTCCCGGCCGGCGGCACAGCAGGGCTCAGGCAGGCTGCCTGCCTGCCATAGCCCCACGCCGTTCCTGCACATCTCACACACATCTCTGCACGCCCCTTGGGGAGTGTGGGGCAGCGGGTCTCCATGTTTCTGGCCAATGGGAGCTGTGAGGAAGGTGCTGGGGGCAGGAGCAGAGCCACCTCTCCCCCAACCCCGCCAGGGGCACGCAGAGACGTGCCAGCAGCAGCCGTCTGCTTCTGGGAGCAGTGTGGGGCCACGGCAGGCAGGCAGCCTGCCTGAGCATCCTGCGGCGCCGCGGGACTTTTAGCGGCCCGGACTCAGAGATTGCGAGGGAGCGGAGGAGGCCGGACAGAAATGTTAGTCATGGCAGGCTGGACAGAAATGTTAGATGGGCGGGATCTGGCCCACGGGTCAATATTTTGGCAACCCCTGCTCTAAAGGTTTAATTCTTAGCACAGTTAGGTTTGAATTTCGTGCTCTCTCTCCCCCATCACACTCACCCTGCACCCGCCAAACAAAGGTTGAAGAGAGAAATAACACGTCAGAGTATTCAAAAGAATTCTTGAATGGGACAATTTTACCCAACTGATCAAAATAACACTGAATTACACATTTTTTTCCAAAATGCGTATTGGAATGCAAAGTAAAAACCTAACTACTTCAAAGGAATTAGGATATCTTGGCAGAGTTTTTTTCCTGCAGAAAAACACGTAAGCCTGATTCTTCCATTCGTACTCATACTGAGCAAGACCTTACTCTATAAGTAGACCTCTTGATTCTGGATTAATTGTTTACCAAAATCAGTTCTTCTAAAGAACAAGCTATTTTTTAATTTATTCAAGCAGAGAAAATTCTTCTAAAGCAAGCCAACTTCTGCTGTTTTTAAAAGTTAATATGTAACTATTCTGGAAAAAAAATTAACAACATTGTCTCTAAGGCAAAGAATATGCTTGCCAAATTTCAGTTCAAAGCAAACTTAAACAACTGAGATATAATGCACCTAGTATAAATTTTTTAACCTTGATTCCTTTGGGTAACCATAAAATGTAAATGAGAAATTAGGGGCAGTGGAGTGGGGGTTATTTATTTGGTGCTGGTATTTCTCACAGCAAGGATGACAGAACTCAAAAGTATATGATATTATCATACCTAGAGCTTCTTGGCTTGTTGCTGGCTTGTCTCCCTGAGGATTTTCCAATTTTGTGTAAGCCCTGCACTCCAAATTAATAGTATTGGAGTCCTAGGAGTGGGGATGGAGGGAACAGTGCACCCCACTCCATGGTATTGCTCTTCTCTGAGCCTGGTAGATATTTGGGCAGGGATTAATGCTGCTCCAAACGTTAGCTCCCATTCTGTACCTGCACTTTTCTCATAAAATATTTACATGGCAAAGAACTAGCCATCACCACATAGGCTGGCACAGACTAACGTTTCATTCTCCTTTCCCTATGGCCCCCCAGGAGCTGAGGTGCTTGGAGGCCATATCTTCTGCCTCTTATGCAGCCCACCCACAAACCCCTCTCCTTGATGGAAGAATTCAAGATAAAATTTGTGAGGTGAATTTTGAGGAGTTACCTGGGCCTTCTGTCTCTCTCCTGTGGGTTTTACTGCAGGAGGCCTTGGTCATTCCAATATAATGGGGTTTTGTCTCTCTTTCTCTAAGATCCCCTAAACTATCTATGACTCTCCTACTACCACAGTATCTGATTGCTTTACAATCTTTAATGTATTTATCTGTGAGGTAGGGAAGAGTTATCTTCATTTTACAGAAAGGAAATGGAGGCACAGAGAGATTAGGTAATCTGACCAACACCATACAGGAAATCTGTGGCAGAGAAGAGAACTGAACCCGGGTCTCTTGGGTTTCAGGCTAGTACCTCATCCAACGTTTTGTTGGTTCCCCTACCATCACCACTTTTTTCCTTTTATCCACTCTATAACTTTTCCAAAATTGGAGATGTTCTGAAAAGTTACAGAGTAGCAAAAGGTAAATAAAATTAACTCTAACTTTTCAAAATTTCTTCAAAGTTACAGTGTTCCATTTTTCCTTTTGCCACTCTTACTTTTTAGAAGTTGGAGAAGTTTATAAATTTATATAGTGGAAAAGGAAAACAAAGTAGGGGGGAAAACAAACAAAGCCCCTACATGTCATTTATTCTATTGTAGTCAATGAGAAAAAGAGGAGACAGGGGGAAAAACAAAAATCAATTTTTAAACTGAATTGAAAATGAAATTGTAAGTCAAATCCAAATGAAAACTGTTTTTGTTTGAAATTTTTTGTTGAGGGATATTTTTTTTCCAAAAAGATATATTATTAATGGATGAGAGTATCTGTATTATTTAAACAGCAAAGCTTTCCTAAGCTGGACTGATTTATTTATTTTTTTTTGGTGAGAGGGATGAATTTAAAATTGTATATTTTAGACACATGTAACAGCAGTTATAAGAGGAGTCATTTATAATAAAAAGTGCTTTTTAGGCAATGATTTGGGATTTCAGTATTTTCTACTTACTGATGCTCTCTTACTACACAGGGATTTATTTTTCAGACACAGAAAAGAACTCTCCTCTGAGAGAAGAAAAATTGCCTGTATACATCCCATATTCTAAAAGATTAAATTCAATAGTAGTAGACTGTAGCTGACTCACTGAACTCACACAGGCATGAGTCTCTGGGAATCTAATGATTACCTATTATTCTAGCTTTAATGATCAGAGATTTTACAAGTAATACAGTCTCACACTTCAGCCTATTTCATATACTTAAAGTTATGGTTCAAGTATAATACAGTTAGATCAAGCCAAAGTCCAATCTTGCAAATGAATCTGCACAGGAAGACGCCTGTGTGTGCAAGAGTCCCACTGACTTCAAGAATAGGATCCACTATTGTCAGTAGCTCCAAGTTTCCTTCACTTCCAAAAATTGCTACCGTCCTGCAATACTATATTCTTGGTCTGCCACGACAGGATACAGTAGGTTTCTGAGTTTAGACTAGCTCATAAAATCAATATGAATTAATTCCAAAATAATAAATGACCACTGATTTTTTTAAATCCTTAAATATAGTAAAGAGGAAAAAGCAACTGATAGATGATGTAAAGGTCTGAAAAGAAAAACAGAAGTGCAACAGGAACAGCAATCAATCATCAATTATCATAACAGAATAAAGAAAAAGCAAGCAATATGTTAGCTATACATAATACCAATCATAATAAGAAAAATGTAGGGATTTATGGTGTGAAAAACTGTTAATTATATGAATTTTCACATCTCAGAAGAAAGTGTTGGTAACCTTCCCCCAAAGAATTATCTGCTCTTATGCTACTTAAGGGTATGCTTCAGCACTAGAGAACATGGTAGAAAACTGAACAAAACTGGAGAAAGAGAACGACTGACTGTTACTGCAACTCTTCCTTCAGTGTAGTCCTTGTCAATATAAACCAGTATGAGCATTCAAATTAATCTACATTTTGTTTTTCCCTTAACTAAGAGGGTATCTATTCCAAAGGAATAGTCTCATTTTAATGGAAAGGACATTACACATATAACTGCCTTCATCATCATAAGAATATACTCCTAAGAGCTTGTCTACCTGAAGAATTAGACCATGGTAAGCTGGAGTATGACTATATGCTGCTCTAGACTGCTCAAAGTGCATTAACGAACAGTTAATGTGTCTCAGCAGGATGAGTGCACACGGGCAGTTCGACCATGGCAGGGTAGTGTGGGGCAGATTCATACCCCCAGCTTGCCACGGTCTAATTGTTTGTGTAGACAAGCACTAAGAAAGCGGTCAATCTCTTTGTCCATAAATGGTGTAAGCCAGGGAGTAGGTGGAAAGGTGCTGTTAACATTTGTTTAAGATATTGAAGCTGTAGAGGATTTTTAGACTTAACTTTTTAAAAAAAAAAAATCTTGAACAAGCATCAGAGTTAAGGTTAGAAATCTCCCTCTCAACCCCTCCAGATATCTGAACTGTCAGATGTCAGAATTTGGAGGAACCAATACCTCTAACTCCTTGGATAAATTCCAAATTAAGTGAACCCATGCCTTCTTACATTGTAGAAAAATTAATATAATTCTTTGGAGCTGTTTTTCCAGACTTCTGTGCCTTCTGGAAGTACCGTAAGTTACATTTGAAGGACAAGAGAAATGGGCAAGAGAGATCACTACATCCCACTCTAAGAGAAGTTAACCTCCAACAACACTGATATATTGAAGTGTAGTATTTGCAACCAAAAAAGTAAAAATGGAAGGTTTGAGATGAATTCCACTGAGGTGTCTATCATCAGATTTGTAAAGGCTCTTATTTCATGTATTTTTCCCTGCATTGATTTTGTGAGTCAGAGTGCAATAATCCTAGCATGTTTTTTAAACCTGTGGTCATACTAGATGACATTTTGTGACACTGGAGTTAATCTAGCTGTGATGTTCTCACAATTGAATCTGTGTTATCTGAATCTTGAGAAAATTGAGTTTCCTGCTTCTGCAATGTTATGGAACTCACATTTTGTGCTAAAGAAATATAGAAAGTATTTTAGTTCATGTCTGTTGTTTGTATGCTGACATGTGAGTTATGTAATTTTAGTAATAAAAAGAAAATCTTAATAGGAAGTGCTCAAGTACTTTAGAGTTTTATATCATTGCAGAAAACTATTTCTTTATACTTCCTGACACCTTTTCCCAATTGGATTTCTCTATTAACACACCAAAATAAACTGGAGAAAGTAGTCAACGTCCAATTCCCTGTCATAAGTCTCTTGGGGATTCAACTTCCAATAAACTAATATTGCCACAAATTTAAAAAAAAGTGTCAATTCTCCTTATGATCCATTCTTGTATCAAAATAAACTAAAAAGAAAACAAAATATATCAAGTTTATTTTTTCAATATAGCCATCGTATTGCATTATAGTAATCTATTTGTCTGTATTTGCTGATACAATCTTATTCATCAATATCATTGGTGGTATCTATCCACAAAGAGATTTTCCCAGAATGTCTCAGAGTTGGCATGTCAATTTCTAGAATGGCTTTTCCATTTTGAAAGTAAAAAATAAAGTTTGTAGTATAGGAATTTGATCTAGGTGACCAGATGAACTTCTCGACTTGTCTTTAGTAGACTTGCTTATAAATTAAACAAGGGCTTCTTTTTATTATTTCTTATCTAATGCATCTGCAAGACAAGTATTACAGTACTCTTAAACGCTACAACAGGAGCTGCATCTCACCCTTCTGCACAGAAAGGAAGATTCCCCTTACTAAGTCCTTGCAGATGGCTCTTCACAAAGTCAGGAAGGCTCTAGGGGAGCAGAGAGGGCAGGGAGCTATGCTAGGTGAGGTAGAAACTGGACAGCCCTATGGTGGTTGGTGGTGGGGAAGGATGCACCTCTAAAGGTTCCCTAAGAAAGAGAATACCCATTCCTCTTTGGTTTTCCACAGACAGTTAAGATATTGAATGGACTGTACAATTTTGCTGTATTTCTTGCCAATGTAGCGATTTGGGTTTTGGAGGAGGTGGGGAGCCACAATTTCAAGTGCATACCTTTCCATGTGAAAAGTATTTCTGAAGAGTATTTCCCTAATAGTTCCTCTAGGTTTTTCTACTTCTTATACAGTCAATGAGGCATCTATTAAACATGCAAAAGCAGAAGACAGTAATAATAGTATGAGAAAATAACAGTTCCTAACATATTTTATTTTCTTTCCCATTGAAATCTGATGCTTAGGAGGCCAAGCTTTCTAAGCATTCTTCCAGGTCCACAATGAGATGAAGCCCCCTTTACAGTCAAGATAACTGTAAAAGAAATTTTTGTACAAGGGAGGCTTCATTTCCCCCTTCATTATGTCCTAGCTCTCAGGAACAGCTTGGAACAGTCAAGGAACATCAGCAACTGGAAAATCTCTACTAAAGGATAAATAATAAACTCACCATATGGCCATAAATGTAGAAGTCTAGTAAATGTAGGTTTTAATTATGAAGATGGCTATTAAAGGACAGAATAAAGGGGGAAATTGGGATGAACCGAAATGTCTGGGTTCATATCTTTCTAGAAAAGGGATCTGGAATTATAAAAGTCAAAGTATATTCACAAACAGTCTTCAAACTAACATGCATATATCTTCTCGGAGAGGCATAGTTTTAATATTCTCAAGGGTTTGATTCTGAATGATAGGGTTATACCTTCCTTTCCCACATGTTAATTCTACTGGTGCTAATAGAGAAGACTAATCTAAACGTGTACTAAATATTGCAACTGAAATCACACAAACCCTTAGGTCCTTCATCCTTCTTGTTGGGAGTATCCCTAATAGGGTCATCAATACTGCAGTCTGTTCCTGCCCAGGAGAAATTACAAATGCAAGTGGCTTCATTACTACACACCTAGAAAAGAAAATGAAAATAACTGTTTTTGAAACACTTTTGATTAAGGTTATTCAGCATATGGTAGAAATAAGTTACAAGATACACAGGATAAAATTTACCAAAACACATACCATAACAAGAATGATTGTTTAGAATGTTCAAGAACTCAATAACCTTATCCAGTGCATAACAGGTTAGGATGGAATGTTCACCCCATACTAGCCTGGAAAACATTAATGTGGCTCAGAAGGTGTTAAGAGGTCACACATAGGGAGAGTTAGGCTTGATGAGCAAGGAAAGCTGAAGAGCAGCAGCAGGTGGGGCTGGTATAAGGCCAAGCATTGAGGGCAGAAGGGGGCTGCCATGTGCAAGCCTCCAGTTGGTCTCTGGGCTTAAAAAGGAGGAGAAAAACTTAGGAGAGAAGCAGCCCTGGAAATCCAGGCCCTGAGAAAAGGGCATACCCAGAGAGGTGTAGGAGAAGGAAGCCTGAAAGAGGTAAAGTAGGAAAAGGTTCAGGGAAAATGGTTACAAGGTTTGGGATGGTTCAGACCTTCACTGCTGATTCGAAGGTCCTTGGAACCTGGACTACTGGGCAGGCCTGGGTTCCCCTCTCAGCCAGTAAGGAAGTGGCACAGTCTGGGGAGTGAATTGGAGGACTGCCTGAGAGAGTTCATACACAGATCCTTTGATACCCTGGAAGGGAAAAACTATAGTAACTTGGCCAGAAGGACAAGCCATGAAGAGGGAGCACCCTGAGTTACAAAGGGGGAGCAATCAAGTCAAGAGGAAAGATGGAGGGACACAGGGTAGGCAACCAAAGGAGGAGGCATCAGACTGGCCAAGAGGTAATCCTGAGATACGGCCACAAGGAGGCGCCACAGTGATGAGCTGTAAACCCCAAGACACAGGTATATCAAGTTCTTAGTTTTATTTAATTTCCCAGGTAGATACACTCAGAAGATAGCATGCCAAGAGTAGAAGACTCCATTAGAGCTCAACTGTCCCGTAGACTCTCGTCAGTGCAGAGATATCAGGAGCTCTAAGAACCCTTGTTTTTATTCATGGGCAACAGAGATCTTGGGTCTGGGTGGATGAGGCATTTGGTGAAGCCACAGTCTAGCCCTTACTAATTTGCTCTTTTCATGAAGCTGTGAAAGGGGGACACAAATTAAGTTACTTGTTATATGTATCCATTTCTAAACTGATCATTGTAATCAGAACCACTTTCAAACTTTGGGCCTCATACTTCCTTAGGCAGCTTGTTCCAATGTAAGAGAGAGAGGGAATTCTGAGTTTCAACTGACAGTTTCTTCTTCATTCTTCCAGGCTGGTGGTGTCAGTCTATCCTCCAGCAGAATAGGCCAGGGCTTCATTTTAAGACTGCACTTAGAAGGATATCTCTGTGAAAATGTGTTCTTAAACCCACCAAAAATTACATTACACTTGTAATAAATATGAACTCCTACCAAACCCATAACATTTAAAATACTAATCAATAGTGGATGATGGCTGTAAATGGACGATGGTAAAAAGAAATTAGAGATGGAGTAAGTTGCTGAGGAAAGTGACTGAAGGAAGGTGTGGTGGAAAAGCAGATAAAGATAGAAAGAATGAAATTTTGATCAAGATTAGAAGGGCAGTTAGTCATCAATAGAGGTACCTAATCAACTGGTACATAATGTATAAAAACTATAGATTACATAGTCTATAGATAATGCTTAACCAAGTTGACAGACGGTACAATGCTGACAATCAAAAGTAAATAAGCCATGTAATTTTTATTTATACCTTTATCTCATTCTGCATCCTCTAATGTTCACTAAAGAAGCTTATCAAGAAGGATAAAGATAACTTTAATCTTACTTGTAAGAAAGGTTTGCTGAACCGAAAATTCGAATTAGCAAAGGCACAATAGGAATGTGGAAAAAAATTCAAAGTCGTCAAGAGAATGTCTGGATCCCTTTCTTAACTCCTATATTGCCCGCGTTCTCTGTGCCTCTCTCTCTCTTTCTCCTTCATTCTGAACCCAATTCACCCCCCTTTCAGTCTGTCTCCCTTTACGGATTCTCTTCCCATATGAATCTTCCCCATAATAAGAAAACAATTTCCTAATATAGAGTCTAGTCCTCTACGGTACATATCTGTAGAAATTATAGCAGTCTATCTTATCCCTTGTTGGCCCTGCTCTCCGTTAAAAAAAAAAAAAAAAAAAAAGGTGGGAGTGGGGGAAGCACAACTAGCCAGAAAAACAAAGTGTTTGATCAGTAGTTAAGACACTTGATAACTTAGTCAAATAGACTCAGAGGTGGACTATGAAGCATAACATCCCTCAGTGTAAATTGATGTGCTAGGGTGGAAATAGTGTCAAAACTAAGTATAGTTTAAACCAGGGGTTCCAAAATGTGGCCTCAGCCCACCTTGACACAGTGCTGGGTGGTCTACCGGCATGACTGCATTCTCCTGTCAAGCTCAGTCTTAGTACATCTTTAACTCCAAGTGACTCGTGTAATCTAAGTAAAAACTATATCAATGTAATGTTTTGAGCTGTATATGTTGGACAGAGTATAGAAAAAAATTATTTAAAAAAAATAAGCTGCAGTGCTGTATGCAAGTTTAATTCTCGCACATACAATGGTGTGTTTTGCTGCAAGGTAACCGAGCAATGTACAAACACTGCCATTTACAACTATAAAAAATGGCAAGCAGTATTTTAATCTGACATGGATCGATTTTATTTTTTGAAAACGAGAGGGTGCACTGGTGGAGAACATAATGAGCGTCCCAGACCATCTACATCTACACAAAACGAGCCAGCCAAAGAAAAAAAAATAAGGAAAGTGGTAAGAAGATATGATGACACGTTCTTGATGTTTGGATTCTCCTTTACTGGATTGGATGAGTACCCATTGCCTCAGTGTGTTATATTATAAACTGTTATTTTATATTTTTAATTACAATATTTGATTCTTTTCTAATTAGTTGAGAGTAGGGGGGTCTTTACTTACACAGCACAGAAATTCAGATGATATACTAAAAAATTTGAAAACAGTGTTTAAAGTTGGACAACTATTTTGTTTTAAAATCAACAAATAACACATGTTAACAATTTTGTTAACATTGTTGTGTTGCTTATTCAGTTTTATACACTGTACATTTATACATTGTGTTTTCCTTGTTTGAACACCACATTTCACTCAACATTTTTTTTAAAAAGTGTCATTTTCTTAAAAGTGTTTGGTTTCAAAGATCTTGATGCATTTCTTTGAGTGAATATTGCTAGGAATTTCTATCATTACAACTGTTTACATTAAAATGAAAAGAAAACGTGCACTTTATTTACAGTTCTAGTGTATGTAATTAAAATTAACAATTTCCCTCAAGAAGTGTTAATGGGCTGCAGTGCCTACTGCAGCAGCACAGATGGACCTCCAAGAAAGAAGTTCAGGAACCCCGGTTTAAACAGTAATGACTTCTTTAATTAGGCAGAATAAGACAATCTGCATATGCAGGGGGCCAACATTCATATTTTCAGTCCAGAGTACAATGTAGCAGCGAGGCTAAGAGGATTAAATAGCCTGATGTTCTGTATTAAGAGTACATATTAACAGCCCTAGGAAAATGAGTTGTTAATGTATCGAGCACTGGTTACTACCTTTGGAGCTTCCTGACCAGCACGATGCAATGGAGACAATAAATGGAACTGGAAGGTGCACATATGACACAATATTGGGATTATTTATCTGGGAGAGTCTGAGGCGATAAGAGGTATCCTATTAAATTCTATCAAATTAAGGTTAATAAACTGGAACAGAGGGATATAGGTTTATGTTCAGAGGAAGTATACTGCATGTAAAAAGAATCTGTGGAGAATAAAGAAAATAGTGTTGCTAAAGGAGGTGAGGCCCAGTAGTTTAATGTTTGAATCACAAAATCAGCAAGTATGAGTGAATGCACACAAGAAGCACAAGTAAGAAGGTGCCATTTTCAGGTCTTGCCTACATGGGAGATTTTCCTTGGCTATTGCCTGCGGTGGCAAGCTATCAGTGTTGCTGCACAGGTGCAATCCCTGACATAAACAAGCAAAGTTATTTGCACCAATGGATCTTAATCCAATTTTAAGGAGGTATAGACACCTTACCAAAAGGAGTTAACCAGGCTTCAGATCATGACACAATCCTGAATACTGCTCATTTGTTTCCCCATACATTCAAAGTGAAACATGATCCGTCCTGAAAGATGAACTTGCTCAGTGTGGTCTACTTTTCTCCAGTAGCCTTTCTGGAGCACCACTGAACGTCTATTTCTATTCCCTTTTGCTGGTGCTTTCCGATCTGCTCCACTCCTACACAGGTCCCATGCCCTTGTCCCACTTATTTCTGCTTCCACCATTCTAAAGACCTTGCATCCAGATGGTAAAGTAGGGCTTTCACAGTCTCTTCAAGCAGCACAGAACACTGGCTATGTCATACTGGTTCTAAGTTTTAGGGCAAGAACCCTGAATTTCTGCAGCATTAGTACTAGATTCTGTGGCAAACTGAAATTATTCAAAGGTTTGAAATGTGTGGTGAAACATTAGGGAGGTTTTTATAGTACTGGAGTTTACTATTGACTTCAGTGGGAGCACAGGCCACTAGAAGTGCTTTTGAAAATCCCTCTCTAAATATTAACATGAAAAATACAGTGAATTGTGTTACACAATTTAAAAACCTTATTTTCTCATGTTATCTATGCCTCTCACGCTGTCATAGAATTAAAGTATGTCACAAAATCCAACACTTGTGTATTCAGGAAATCAGGTCGTTTTACTGAAGATTTTAGGTACAATGCACAACACTGTACATTAGGCCCTGTTTATAGTGGAAGTATGGACAGAGCTTATCTGCTATCCCGCGGATATGGACTTACCCCATGATCTGAACAGACTTTTCCATTAGAACCAATAGGGCAGCTGCTTATGTTCAAGGACTGAATTGGTAGGCACTTCCTGTCTACACACATCATGTGAGGGCCACATGGAGCTCCATCTTCCACATATCCTAAATCTGTATCGTCATCTAAAAGCACATGAGCACCGCTAAGAGAAAAAGTTTTAAAATACTATTAATATTATGGCTAGAGCCTTTTTAAGATATTAAAACACAATAAAGGTAGGGATGTTAAAAGTGCTATTACTTCTTCACTCCACAGCACACTATAGGAAAGAATATGGTATGCACAAATTCACACCAAAATTTTTCTATTAATCACACAATTCTCACAGTAGTACTGACATGAAATAGCTATAACATGGAGAAGAATTCTAGGTATTGACATGCAATTTTAATTTGCTCTTAGTTTACATGTCTATAACTGACAGAACATCTTTCTTTTTTTCATATCATAGAATGATATTTCTAGAAAATATTACTAGTTAATGTATATATATTTATGCATATTTTATGAGAAATATTTCATTCTTAAACTCTAATCTCAAATGGGAACTGGGAGTAAACATGGTGGAGAATGGTTTAAATTTTATTTAATTTTTTAAAAGCACCCATCCAGTAATCTGCATGCAAGACAATAAAAACATGTGCCTGTCCTCTGACCAATTAAATGATAACTAAAGATCTCCTCCTACCACAATCATTCATATAAAACAAAATTCCTCTTGCTGAGATAGTACTGCTCAAAACCAGGGAGTCTTATATATGGATCTTTCACTCTTCTGGATTATAATTCTTAAACTTCAGGGAAGAGCAATGTGATGATGAACAGTAAGGTTTGATACCAATCTCAAGAAGGTAACCTGTGAATCCACATGCTTTTCAACCCTTAAAGGGAGAATATCAGTGATTTTTAATAAAAGGAGACATACCATTTAAAATAGTGATTTTTACCTTTAATAACTTTAAATGTAGCTGTTGAAATTTTTTATCTTTATCTTTTTCATAGCTTCCTAAATTCCTATTTCAGAAGGGACCATTGTGATTATCTAGTGTGACTTCCTGGATAGCACAGGCTATGTCTACACTTAAGACACTGCAGCAGCACAGCTGCAGCGCTGTGGTAGCACTTCATTGTAGAGACTACAGCAATGGCAGAGGTTCTCCTGTTGCTCTAAGTAAGCCAGCTCTCCTGTTGCTATATAATTATTCTGTTGACATAATGCTGTCTGCACTGGGGGTTAGGGTCAATTTACCTACATCTCTCAAGGCTGTGGATTTTTTACACCCCTGAGAGACATAGCTATGCTGATGTAACTTTTCAGTGTAGACCAGCCCTCAGCCATAAAACTTCCCCAAAGTAATTCCTAGAGCATATCGTTTAGAAAAACATCCAATCTTGATTTTAAAATTGTCTGTGACAGAGAACCCTTCATGATCCTTGGTAAATTGGTCCAGTGATTAATCACCCTCACTGACAAAAATTTACACCTTATTTCCAGTCTGAATTTGTTTAGCTTCAGTTTCCAGCCGCTGGATCATGTTATACCTTTCTCTACTAGATTGAAGAGCCTATTATTAAATATTTGTTCCCCCTGTAAGTACCTGAAGACTGATCAGGTCATACCTTAACCTTCTCTTTGTTAAGGGAAATAGACTCAAGGACCTCAATCTATCACTATAAAGACATGTTTTCCAAACTTTTAATCATTTTTGTGTCTCCTCTTTGACTCTTCTCCAATTTATCAATACCCTTCTTGAATTGTAGACACCAGACCAGGACACAGTATTCCATCTGCACCAAACAGAGAGATAAAATAATCTTTCTGCTTCTATTTGAGATTCCCCTATTTATGCATCCAAGGATTGCATTAGCTCTTTTGGCCACAGCATCACACTGGGAGGTTGTGTTCAGCTGATTATCCCCCACAACCCCCAAATCTTTTTCAGAATAATTGATCCTCAGGATAGTCCACCAAAGTATGGCCTACGTTCTTTGTCCCTCAATGTGTACATATAGCCAAATTAAAACTCATACTGCTTGTGCCCAGCTTACCAAATGCTCAAGATCACTCTATATCAGTATCCTGTCCTCTTCTTTATTTACCCTTCTCCCAATTTTTGTGTCATCTGCAAACTTGATCAGTGATGGCTTTATTTTTTCTTCCAGATCATTAATAAAATAAAAATGGTTAAATAGCATATGGCCAAGAACCAAACCCTGTGGGACCCACTAGAGACATGCCCCTTTGATGATGCCTTCTTAATAATTAAATTTTCAGACTTATTAGTTAGCCAGCTTTTAATCCATCCACTTCGGTTACGGATCGAAAAACCATTCGTGTATGCTGTATAGTCTTTTACCTGCACTCCACTACACGCCCCTGATGGTAAAAAGAGGTTGGGGTAATTTCTCCCTGAAGATGACCAATTCGTGGAACTCGAGTAAGATTAGTGCAGAGCAAAAAGCCACAGAACACATCACTGCGAAAGAAAAACAAAGACAAAGTTACCAAATAGAGTCCTACTAACAATATTTATAAGATACAAACTGTTGTGACAAAAGCAATGAAGGCATGGAACCAACAATATTACTGCAATAAATAACTTAAGACCAGCTTCTGCCACTGCCGGTCACATAAAGTAATAACTTACTCAGTGAGTAGTACCACAGACTTTGGTGGTACTACTCTAAGGCCTGGTCTATACTACCCGCCTGAATCGGCGGGTAGAAATCGACCTCTCGGGGATCGATTTATCGCGTCCCGTTGGGACGCGACAATCGATCCCCGAATCGGCGCTCTAACTCCACCAGCGGAGGTGGTAGTAAGCGCCGCCGACAAAAAGCGGCAGAAGTCGATTTTGCCGCCGTCCTCACAACGGGGTAAGTCGGCTGTAATACGTCGAATTCAGCTACGCTATTCACGTAGCTGAATTTGCGTATCTTAAATCGACTCCCCGCTGTAGTGTAGATGTACCCTAAGTAAGATACTACTTGAGGGGAATAAGGATGGCAGAAGCTAGTCATAATCAGCAGATGTTGTTAATTGTAAAAACAGAAACAAAATTCTACCAATTGGTTAATTATGAATAGCAGCATTTCCCCACGTTTATCTGAACAAAAATCTATTTCCACAAAAATACTTGAATATAATATTAAAAGGGGCACACAGGTGGACAAACTATGCATAGTTTTGTTATGCTAGACTACATTACATTGTGCTTTTTCAGGTAATTTGGTTACTCTATATTGATGCAGTTTGCTTATTTTGTATTTTATTTTATTCCCCATGTCATCACAGTACAATTATAATGATTATAAGAATCAGTAATGTTCAGGGTGCACTACATTCTTGGGAAAGAGACTGGCTTATCTGCTGCCACTGTATAACAAATCACAATAGCCTACTAGCCTCAAACTGGCTTCCCTTGCATGGACGGTCCAAATTTTGCATTGAAGTCGCACATATAGCTGGATGAATACTGCAAAAAAATGTGAATATCTGTGTGCATTCCAAGTGGCTGTTCATCTGACTAGGTTTGTGCTCCTTTTTATTAACTATTTTCAAACATTCATGCATATGTTTTTAGGTGTGTTTTTTTAAATATGAACATTGGGAGGAATGGTTGTTCTTCACATGACTATTCATTCACACATTAACAAGGGTATTCACCATTCATTATTCTCCTACTTTTAAAGTTTCAGTCATCCAACCAAGGAGCAGATAGATCATGTGACACATAGCAAATAGTTGTAGTGAACAAGTTCACAAACCATGCATAGGTCAAAATTTGTTCACCTAATCAATTAAATTACAAATAGTAAATAAATTAATAAACATCGAAGTTCTCCTGAATGATTCCTGAACTGGAAAAAAAGGGCTAAATCAAATAAGTCTTTTACCTCTAGTTATATCCTCGCTCAACTAGCTCCCTGCTTGGAAGTTCAACACATGCCCAAGACAATAGGGAGAGGTAAAGAGGAGGAGCTGACACTGCCAGGACCAGTAGTCGAGCCAGAGGAAGAGTTTAGTACTGCATCAATGCCTCTATCCCGTGGGCACTATGGCTACTTATGACATATGACACCAGCTATGGGACATCTCTAGATGCAAATTGGTAGAATGAGCCTCTGTCTTCCACAGATCAGTCAGAGCTCACTGTTGTCCATGGCCTACTAGTGTTTTCCAAATATTTGGTCATATTGTATATGAGGAGGTCCAACATGATGGAAGATCATGGTCTCACTCAGTGAGAGCAGACTACTACCAAGCTATCACTGCCGTTTCCCCTCTTCCTTCCCGCCCCCAGCTACGGGGTGGAATTACCCTGAGATCACAGGATCTAGCAGAGATTCCTGGGCCACGTCTGGAGGTGGAACCAACATTCATATCTCTGCCCACTTACATCCCTGCCTGACCTTGTGTGCATGTACATTACAAATGTGTGACACTGTGCTGCTATATCCTTTAACTTCTCTCCACAAGTCCAAATTGCCAGTACATCTGCACAAAAATCTAGATGTGAGAAATTCCAAAAATGTGAATTTTTGAGCCATCTGGGAATTCTGCAAACCAATCTGTGAAATATTTTGGAATTCTGAAAATTTGTAAGAAAAAACGGAGGATTCAAAACCATGCAAAACAAACTGCTGAAAAAGTTCATTAAAAATCTGAAAAATATTAGGCCAATTTCACCCAAAACATTTAGACAGTTTCTACAAAACTAAACTTACTGTTTACTGCACTGAATCCATTGATCTCCATCCTTTCCACAGTTTCCTTTTTTTGTGCCTTCTGTATTAAGCTTCTCATAACAGAATTTGTCAGATCCTGTAGCCTCTGTTGATGAAAAAGGGAAAAGAGAATGTACTTTACGTTGACAGCAGCAAGTATTCTCTTCATAAAATTAATGTAAAATATGTAAAGAACTGCCACAAGAAAATATAAACACAGGACTTTGAAATTCCATCCTGTGTTTTAATTTATGGAGTAGATTTTGTTTACACAACGAGAGGGAGAAGGAGAGAGAAGAAAAGACAGAATTCTATCAGGCAGCTGAAAAGGGAAAATATTTCCCACCTTATACTCATTCCAATATCTGAGCTGAATATCAGTCTGGAGACTCTCTCTCGGTGATTTGTCTAAGCAACATCTACCTAAGTGTATATCTTCTTCACTTGAATATTCTGGGGGTCTAACTTTGTTCACACATACATCAGTATTACAGAGGTGCAATTTAACTGTTTTCCCTGCTGTTATTTCTGATTTATACTAGTGTGAGAGTAGAATCAGATTATCTCTCTATAGCACCAGATGTTTGCCTCTTGATGTATCCAGGGAAAGAATTAAGGGGTCTGATTCTCCTCTCGCTCACACCAGTGTAAATCAGGAGTAATGGAGTTAAACAGATACAAAACCAATATACCGTATTTTCCGGCGTATAAGACGACTGGGCGTATAAGACGACCCCCAACTTTTCCAGTTAAAATATAGAGTTTGGGATATACTCGCCGTATAAGACTACCCCTCTTCCAACGCACACCAAAAAAAAATTTAAAAAACATCAGATTTGATTTCAATATGGTAATTTTAATTCAAATACTTATGACATGCAGGTACTTAGCAGGAAAACTGTCACTTATAAACATAAGGCTGTTTGTCATCAAACATGTAAACATAAAACAGTGCAAGTGGATTAAACTTTTCCTAATTCACTCTAAAGCTGAAAGGAAGGATAAGACAATAAACCCATGGGAGCTGCCATGCTGTTTGTTTTCTAAGCTGTCAACCAAACTGGAACTGATGATGATAGGAGGAAGATAACAAACAAGAGAGAGAAAGCAAGTGCCGGGCAAGTCCCTGGCGAGTTAGCAACGCCCATCATAACTGCAAGCTACGGTATTTTTACAGGTTTTGCTGGCGTGACAGTTTCCCTTTAAAAGCCTTCAAAATCCTCCTGTTCGTCATCTGATATCATAAGTACATCAATGACATCTTGTGATACATTTGTAAGGCAGTCATCGTATGGATCGAATTCCGTATCAGATGGTGTGGTCTCCGCTTCGGCTTCCTCTTCATCTTGCCACAAGTAGTCGTCCTCCATACCATCTAATGAATTTGATATGCCACACTTCTTGAAAGACTTGATTACTGTTTCTGCATCAATATCATTCCAGGCTTTTATGACAAACTTGCACAAAACATCCAACTGTGGAGCATGCACGTTTCCTCCTTTTGTGAATGACTTTTCGCCGCTAACCATCCATTCATTCCACTGTTCTTGAATGCGATCTTTAAATGGCTTGTTTAGGCACACATCCAGTGGCTGTACCAACGATGTCAATCCTGCAGGAATAACTGCCGCATCTGTGTTTAGTCTTGCAAGCATTTGCTTGGTGCTGGGAGTTAAATGAGCCCTGAACATATCCCACACCAGTAGACTACATTTTTGAATAAGTCCACCTGGTCGCCTGCTCCATACATTATCAAGCCATAGCTTTACCCCTTCTTCATCCATCCAGCCTTTTTCATTCACATGTACAAAACAACCAACAGGGAACTTGAATTTCGGCATTGTTTTTCTTTTAAAAATAATCATTGGTCTCAGTTTGGCGCCATCAGCTGTGCATCCTAGTACCACTGTAAAACTGGACTTCTCATGTCCTGTTGTTTTAATTAAAATTGTTTTTTCACCTTTTTGATGGACAGTTTTATTTCCAACCATATCAAAATTCATTGGAGTTTCATCCATATTTCCAATACTACTTAATGCATAGCCATGTTTAGTGCGCTGTTGTATTACGTATCGATGGAAAATATTTACTTTGCTATCAAGGTCTGCAGGTAATTTTGGGGCAATTTTCATCTTTTGCCTCAGTACCATATTATGCCTTCCCATGAATCTAGTACATCAGGATACAGTGGCCTTAAATCTGTTGCTGTGATCTGGGTTAGATTTGGCCCACTGAAGTGCAAACAAATGTATTTTATTTCGTGTCACTACATAACCGTTTTGGCGATGCTCATTCACATGTCTGCTACATGTTTTTCGAGTTCTGGCCAATGTGGAGTGCCTCTTCTTAATGCACACTTACCCCTTGGCATACTCTTTAATGCTTTTTCATTTGCTTTCCAGTCCCGAACCATCTTTTCTGTTACTCCATATTGTTTTGCAGCAGCGCAGTTATTATGTTCCATGGCAAAGTTTACAACTTTAAGTTTGAAACTGGCTTCATATTTCTTTCTTCTTGCTGGTGGAGCCATGATGGGGTTTTGACTGTTGGACATTTGTATACTGTACTGTATGTACTGGTGCTATATTGTATGAACAGGTACAGATACTGGTGCTGTACTGTATGTGGTACCCAGTATACAACAACCAGCCAATCACGGCAAGCGATGTACCTTACCGGCGATTGGCTGGTTGTTGTATACAAAGCCTGCTTGGATTGGTCAGCTCTCCCTGCCTGCCCAGCCCTCCCTGTCTCCAAGACTATCAGAGCGGTAGCGCAAACACGCCTCTTTCACCCGTCTGGCCCGCCCTTGTATCCTATTACCTCCTTCTCTGCCTCTAAGATCTCGCACATGCGCGCCTGCGCCGCTTCACTGCAGTCCTCAGGAGCGAGATCTGAGAGGCAGAGAAGGAGGTACAGTAATAGGATACAAGGGCGGGCCAGACGGGTGAAAGAGGCGTGTTTTTCTGGGCAGAGCGCCGCTCTATCTCTTTTTTCCATACCCCGGGCGTCCCGGATGTCTGCAGCTTGCTCCGCCCTTCACTTACACCTTCCCAGTGAGGCGCCCCCTCACCTCGTCATCGGGCGGGGATGCGGCCGCGGCCGTTTTTGAGCTCCCCCCACCATATGCGGCGACCGCAGATTCTCCAGTCCGGCTCGGAAGTTTCAGCACCCGCCCTATAAGATGACACCCGGCGTATAAGACGACCCCCGACTTTTGAGAAGATTTTCCTGGGTTAAAAAGTAGTCTTATACACCAGAAAATACAGTAAGTGAGAACAGCATAAAACTGAGATTAACTCGCGGTTTTTCAGTGTAAGCAGAGAAGTCCTAACTTTCCTAATAAAGTAGGATTGGCTAGAAGAGCCACATTCAATCTAGAACATTTTCCACCTTTCTTTTCTTTAGGCTTTTTGGGTTTCCACACATTAGTATGCTTGCGCTAAGAATAAACCTTTTCAGAGTCTCACCTCCCTAAAAAGGCAGGAGCAGCAAGCCGGCCGTGAGGAGGCAGAGCAAACAATAATGGGAAATTGTTGAAAGAGAGGAAAGTAGAAAGAGAACAAAGGCAGAGCCTGAAAAGATGTTCTCAGAATTTGGTCTGTGATGTGACTTTTCTGTGCTTGGGGGTGGACCAATAAACATCCTTCCAGACTCATGGAGTTAATATAAAATTACTCATTAACAAGCCCTTTAGGCTTTCTTTCATTAAAAAAAAAATAGTGTCTCCATTATTTAGAATGACAGAGAAAGTAACAACTAAATACAATGCATCAGTTACAGCATAGGCACTTATATAGAAAAAAACAATCTAAATAATTTCAATTAAAATATAACCTTAGAGTTAGAGAAAAAAATGTACTGTACTGCCACTGAGCTAAGGGAAAGGTACCAAGAGTCCACTAAAACTACTGTCCCCATCTTTCTCTGTATTAAATGCACTATAGCTTTCGTTGCTTGTGACAGTCAGTAAAAGATGGAAATCTCCTAACTCCACAATGGGTAGGAACATTCTTTTCTCTCACAGACCACACACACCCCACAATCACTTAAGTTGGGATGAATCTGGCATACATAAACATCACAATGGCATGAGTACAACAGACTGGGACATACTGGTAGTTCAGTTCTACTGTCTTATGCTCAAAATCATTATCCAGTGCATGTCTCCCCTGAAGATGAGAGAATCGATAGTTATCTGTGTGATTTAGTTTTTAAAAACACACATTTATATTAAGGTATATTAAGAAATATTCTGAAGACAAAAATATATTTATCCAAAGATATTAACCTAACGTGCTTGTAGAATTTAGTTTGATATTTTCTGGTGAGTTTCAGCCTGGGTTAGCTGCAGTATATGCTGCTCACCTTACCTATATCTACAAGCACAGCAAGTTATAACCACCTGACTCCCACGGCTCCAACATATCACAGACCCAAATACCAAATGACATCACAAGTCACCCACATTATCTCAACAGACATTTTTTCTCTGCTCCACGGTGGAAACTTTTAACTGAAGGAGGAAAGTACAGTAGGTGGAAATACTAATAATACAAACTAAAAAATACATATGAATAAAATATATTTAAGGTAGGCAACGTCAACCTACTAATTCCCCAAATGTATTTGCACTGATTGTCTCTTGTCTTGCATTCTCCATTATAGCAACGTCCCTAAACAAAAACACAGCAAATTAGTGAAGGGAAACCGAACATATTAAAATCAAATGTTGTCCTTTAGCTGTCTTTACAAGTTCTCTTTCATTTTCATTATTATATTTTATACATTGGGATATAAACTCTCCTCTTAGTGTGCTTGTGGGAAGGGGGAGGGGTGAGTGGAAAGCACATTTATACACTGGGGGCCTGATTCTCTACTGCATTTCATGTTGTCATTTAAACTAGTCACAGTGGGTTGAAAATGCTGCCCAATCAGATTTTCCACTCACCCACACTAGCGGCAGCATTATACATCCACTTTGCAAAGTGTAAAGGCCTGCATAAGATGCAAACTAATGAAAGAACTGGCCCTTCATTTCTATTAACTTCAATGGAACTAACACCAGTAAATCATTGCAGAATTATATAAAAATATACACCTGTACATTTGGGTGCCCACTGAGCCTCACCAAGCTTGTATTTCTATTTTCTGCAAACTGCCTGCTGGCCAGAAATAAAATCAGAGGAGAAAGCTGAATTTTTTTAAGGTGATCTGAAAAGGGCCAAACTGACTGTACTTAAACTGAAATTCTCAATGTTAAAATCAGAGCACAGACAGCACAGGCAACATCAGTGCAAGTTTCTTTACATCGCTACACGCAATATGCCTCAACTTTAACCAAGAAAGTGAGAGACTAGATCAGTCCCTATGTCTATACAATGGCCCACCAGAAGGCTGAACAAAACATTGAAGAACTGCAGGGAGAGAGGAATGGATGATATGCTTAAATTTAATAGGTGCTCTGTTTGTCTGCATGATGTTTGACAAACCCTTAGGATGAATAAACTGAGACACAGAGTTTATGAAAAAATAAGGAAGAAAAGTGAGTTAAGAAATGAAAATTTACACTGGATTCATTATTCATTGATTTGCAAAGGTTTAAAAGCATTACATACCTGATTAGAATCACAAACATATCCATCTTGTTTATGAAGATTTGGTGGGCACTGACCATCAAAAGATAAAAATTCTTGATCAAATTATAACATTTGGAATTGTAGGACAATAAATAAATGTTTAACAAATTATTTAAAAACAAATAGTTGGCATAAAATACATGCAGAGGAACTGTGCAACAGAAGATGTCATCCTTAGTGCTAAAGGGTCCCAAGGGTTATAACTACTGTATAAGAAGTTGGAAAAATTAGGTTTATATTTATTAGAAAATAAGCTAATAGGATATATGATTGTGGCATATAAAATTCAAAGGAAAAAAAGAATGGAGAAGGTTTATTATATTTATATAGTATCCAAAATGTGGTAGATGCTTCACAGACTAATTAAAATGATACAGTAAATGCACCAAAGAGTTCACATACTACCTATAGACATGAGATAACAAATAATAGACGGAAACAGGGAGGAAGGAAGACAAAGGTTACACAAGTCACATCACACAGCCATTTAAGAAATATCACAATGCTATTTGACAGTGAAACTCAAACCAAGAGGGAATAGAATGAAACAAAGAAAGAACCAGGCACACATTTAGGAATCTCCGAATAAACTTTGAATGAAAGTAATTCCATTAGTAGTCTGTTCCACAATAAACAGTAGAAATTCCATATATAGTCAAGAACTTAAGGAAAACGACTTTACAGAGTAAAAGTGCTAGCTGGGTAGGTAGATAGACATGTAGCAGGTCACTTTACCAATCCTCGCCAAAACATTACCTTGTTACCATAACCTGTAACAGTTCTGTTTTATCTGGTCCTTTATTAAGGTATGTGTATAAACCGATTAAATTGTATAGTATAATATATCTAAATATATCTATATCTACCCACACTTTACAAAACACATTTAAAGAAATAATGTTGTCACAAAGGGACTGCAAAGCAGTTGCAGGGCCCCTAATGGATTGTTCCTGATACAGGAGCCCCTCTAGACAGGTACACAACTAACTACATCAGACTTATACCTTCCTCTCCCCTGCAAGAGCCACTGATTGGGGGGGGGGGAGCATTCCTGGTCATCTGACAAGTGAGAGGGGTGTGACTAGGGCAGTCCCGTACCTCAGTTATTCCTGAGCTGCCACAAAGTCCAGAAAGTCCTTGAGCAGCTGGGCACCAGTTAGGGCAGCCCTTAGGGTTGTTCTAACCAGCTGCAGGGATCTAACTGGCTCTTATTGGCCCCAGATTCGAGTGGGCACATGCCCAACTCTTAGAACCTGTACAGAACCCTGCACAGGATAAACTCGGCTGTGGTAGAAGTGTGTGAATTTAGCTGTACAAGATCCTGGCTGACGAGTGATGCCACCAATCTATAGATCACACAAAGAACAATTTCCCATGGTTATGCTCAGCAATAGTGATGAACACAAGAAAAAAATGGAAATACTGCACAATGTAGATAAAAAGTGATATAAGAAATAATTTAAGATTAATTGATGGTTCATTAACTTTTACATCAACCAAATACTAACGCAGCTTTAGCTAACTACATATATTTCTGTGGTAAGTTCATAAACAGTCACACAGTTACATATATATATGAATTATATGATAACCAGCCACTTCCAGTTCTTAGAGCTGTGTGTTCTGATATCAAAACAGTGAAAACTTGCCTATCATTAATACATACTAGAAAACCTGCTTCACAGGGATGTCCCGTGAATGGTGGAACTGTAGAACAAGAAACAAAGGGACAGAGATAGAATGACTTAAAAAATAAATAAATAGTAAGCATACTACTTTCACAGCGCCCTGAACCCTTACTGGGACCAGCTCCTGGGATCTGCCAATTGGCAGTGATTGTGCATTGTCACTAGACAATGAGCCCTAATCTAACTGCCTATTTTGGTTTTTCTGTATGTATACTGATTTTATGACATTGTTGGAGACATCAACAGAAATGGCTACGCACTAAATTGTCATGCAGTTCTTGTTTTTGTACGCACGTATTTGTTAGATATAGCTGCTACAGAGCAACAAGTGTCCACAAAAAGTACACGTTACAGTAATTTTATATAATCAATTAAAAACTAAGGGCAAATAGCTTTTCCTCTTTAATGTTTTTGATAACAGAATGGTGGATCTGTTAAAAATAGCACAACATTTTTTTCTGGTGCAGAGAACATTTTTTACTAGTTTAAAAGGAAAGTTAATTACTGTGTACAGTAACTGGGGTTATTCAAGATGTGTTGTCCATATGCACATTTCTCTGATGCTATGCATGCACCTCATGAAGTTGATCCGAGTCTTTGGGGCTAGCAGTATGCATAGGGCGCACGTGTGCTCTGCAGTCCTCATGCTTTTCTGCAAGAGCATAATAGGGCAAAGCACGCCCACTGCCATTTGGTTCCTTCTGACTGCAGAATCCTATATAAGAGGACTCTGATGTAGAGAAGCTGGAAGGGTAGGTTGTGGAACATGCATATGGACAAACATCTCAAAGAACTCCAGTTACTGAATACAGTAATTAACTTTCCTTTCTCTGTTGAGTGACTGTCTAAATGCGCATTCCACCGACATGCGCTCTGATCTTCCTCACATGAGGTGTATACATACCATCACTGGGACGGGCATAAGGACGATCACTTGAAGGAGAACAATTTTAAAATAGGTGAGATACTGGGGCATAAAGAGGGTGACATTATCCATTTAAATATTTGTAGGCACACTCAGCAATGTCTTCCAAACATCACAAACCGAATGGCTCATAACTTTCTTCAGAAACAAAGCTTCGGTTTTGTCCATATTTAACTTTTCTCAGAGGCTACATTTTGACTAACCATTTTAACGATTTATCTATTTATTCAGTGCCTGTGGTGAAAAATTTGGGAGTCCATTTTTAAAAATGTCATTTTCCTTCTACTTCTCATATTGGTTTAATCGTTCACATTTGCCTTTTTTACTTAACTTTTCTAAAATGTGCAGGCTTTTTAAACATTTCTGCTACTAAATGCACATACTTTCTTAGTTGGACTGTGACAGTGTTCTTCTTGCTTGAGCTTTATTTTTGGCCATCAATCTGTTTATGCTGTTAGATTAATTTTCCAGGACTCTCCTTTTTCTCATGTTACTTGGTTATTTTTTTCGTTCACACCAGCTGCCCATAAATGTAGGACACAATTCTGCCACACTGACTCATATTAAATAGTATCTTACTTTGTTAGTATTATTGTTTAATATATATATTGTGGTAGTGCCTACATCAGGAGTGGCCAACCTGTGGCTCCAGAGCCACATGCGGCTCTTCAGAAGTTAATATGCGGCTCCTTGTATAGGCACCGACTCCGGAGCTGGAGCTACAGGCACCAACTTTCCAATGTGCCGGGGGGGGTGCTCACTGCTCAACCCCTAGTTCTGCCACAGGCCCTGCCCCCACTCCACCCGCCCGCCCCCTCCCCTGAGCCTGCCGTGCCCTCACTCCTCCCACCTCCCTCCCAGAGCCTCCTGCACGCCATGAAACAGCTGATTGGGAGGTGCGGGGAGGGAAGGGAAGGTGCTGATCGTGGGGTTGCCGGTGGGTGGGAGGCACTGGAAGCAGGGGGGTGGGAGCTGATGGGGGGCTGCTGACGTACTACTGTGGGTCTTTGGCAATGTACATTGGTAAATTCTGGCTCCTTCTCAGGCTCAGGTTGGCCACCCCTGGCCTCAACCACGACAGGGCCCCATTGAGTAAGTCATCATACAAAAATATATAAATTAACAGTCTCTAAGTCTCTACCCTGCAGAGCTTAGTCTGAGAGACAGGCATAACAGATGGATGAGACAAACAAGCAGGCTGGGAGGAGAATGGGGTAACAAAAAATAACTGGATGTTTTAATACAGATTTAGGGCTTATCTACATGAGAAATTACTCTGAGGTAACTATTCCTGACTAACTCGATGTGTGGACACTCTTATTCTGAAATAAGAATGCCTTATTCCAAATTAGCTTAATCCACTTCTAAAGCTTTGGAAGTATTAATCCACTTTAAATTCACTTCCTGTCTTATTCTGGGTTAATTTTCATGTGCAGACCAGCAACGTGTGCAAAATCTTAGCCATATATTAGCAATAATCACAACTGCCAGATGGCAGTTTGCTTTATACATTTTGGCAGAGGTGAGCTTTGAGAAGGGGCTTGAAGAAGGATAATGTGGTAATTAAGGATTTTGACTGGGAGCTTTTTCCATGCAAGGCGGTGGCATGGAAGAAAGCGCAAAGGTGCTTGTGGGAAAAGCAGACAAGAGGGCGATCAAGGCTGGAATCACTGGCAAAGAGAAGGCAGGAGTTGACCTTGCAGTAAGATAGTGGCCTGGATAGATAGGACGGGGATAAACAGTGGAAAGTTAGGATAAGAAATTTACATTAGATGTGATGGAAGAGGGGGAGCCAATAGTGGGACTTAAAAAGGGTGGTAATGTAGTCCAAGTGACAAGCCAGGAAGATGATCTTAGGAATAGCATGTTGAATTAACTTGAGGCCGCAGGCAACAGGTGAGAAAGAGGCCCAAATGAAAAATGAAACCAAGAGACAAGGTGAAAGTCCACAATGACAGAGAAAGGGAAGGGTAGGAAAGGGCTTCACGGAAAAGTTAAAAGCTCTGTTTTGGCCATGTTAAGTTTCAGCTGATGACTGGACACCCACAACGAGAAAGCCAGGCCAAGATTTTAGTCTAATTGTAGGGCAAGAGGTCCAGAGTAGAGAGGCAGACTTCTGAGTCATCACCATAAAGATGGTAGTCAAAGCCATGTTTACAGATAAATTTGCCCAGAGATAGGGTGGATAGGGAGAAGAGGAGGGGGCCAAGGATCAGAGCCGTCTCCAGCTTTTTTGCTGCCCCAAGCGGCGAAGAAAAAAAAGGGGGGGGGGGGGATATGTGATCGGTGGCACTTTGGCGGCAGCTCAACCGCACCACTTCAAGTATGTCCACTAGAAACAATGGACCTACTTGCAGAGTAAGATACTATTCAAAGTGAGCGTGTGTGGTAGAACTGGATCTAAAATTATTTTAAATTGGATTTGGATCCTTCTTTGTTTGGTGCACACATTTGGAGTGCCAAAGAACATCATGATATTCCGGCTATGTCCTCTTAAGTGAAGATAGGAAGGTGGTTTTAAGGTTTTCCTCTAACACCCATTTCCTTAGTATCTAAACACCAACCACCTACTCTCGAGCTGGTTTTTTGTTGTTGCTTGCTCTAATACTACTGGTAGAAGAAGCAGACTGTAAATGCAACTAAAAAGGCTAGCTGTCAGAGAGGAGGAGATTAGTTACTTTCATACTGCTATTTTTGTTAAACAAGTGAAGCACCAGCAAGGAAACAGTGCAGGATGGGATGGGAGAAAGAGACAACATGGTGGAGATGGGAAGGACACAGAGTCTATATAAAGGGGAAGAGAAACAAACATGGGGGAGGGAGTTTTCTCATGAACCAAAGAGTCTCTGATCAAAACTCTTTCCCCTATCCTTTCTTTGAAACTAATCTCTTCCACCTGATAAGAGGCAGCTGGAATTTCAGCTCCACTCTGCACTCATTAGCTCTGAGGGATAGATGGGGATGTCCCTCCCCACAGACTCTGGAGATGCCACTGTTGACAGCATTAATCTTGTGCAGTCTTTGTATTCAGGAAACTGCAAGGATCTGACTAGCCTACAATGCCTTTCCACTTGTGCATTCTGCAGGACCAGATATAATCTTACCCAAAGTGTTTTGGGAGCCAATGTAAATGCTAGATGCCTAGGGCATTATTCTGTTATTTTCTTGGTGCTCACTGGAAGTATGTGTGGGGGGAGAGAGGGAGAAGAAATTGAGCACACTGTTCTATCTACATCTCTAGAGTGCTCTAGGATAGGACAGCTTTCATTCTCCACTACAGAGAAATTCTGGCTTTTTGTTAAACAGAAATTGTAATGCTTGCTCTTAAGATAAATACATTTAATCAGTAAAGAATAAAAGTTCCATCTTTTCTTTTGTTTTCATCCAAAACTGCTATAGCCAAAGTGTCTAGGATTCCCTTTGAATCATGTACAGTTTAAGTAGCCCAGACCAAAATCATAAATAGCATATTGATTATACTGGTATGAACAGCTAATGGCTTTAATTGCCTGATAACCCTTCAAGTAACATGTTAAATTCTACTCTTATTGCATATATCTAATGGAAATTAAGGAGATGAGTCAATATATGAAATGTCAAGGCTCCATTGTGGGTAGAATGGAATATAGCTTTACATGCATAACTTTTCTTTGATACTTTTGCTAAGTTGTGCCCTCACTAAACTCCAGGGAATGCCAATGGGGTTTGAGTAAAGGCAGACAGTCTCTCTGCCATTATTTCTTTTGATAAGTTATGTTCTGAAACAAATCATTCAGCACAGCACATAAACGGGTTTTATTTTCCTTTCTTTATTTTCTACTATAATTGCTTTCTTTCCTTTTGCTTTCCTTAAACAATTGCTTTGCTTTCTGCTAACACGTGCATACCTACACTGTGCATCTGTAATAAGTGCTTATTGCCAATAACCTGTTTATCAGGTTTAGATATTTTGCTGGGGTTTGTGTTATTCATTCTTCGCATTGTTTTATGAGTTTTCCTTTCTCCTTTTGTAACAGAGTTTATACTTATTAAATAATTGAGAACAGCCATTTGCTAATCACTTGAACAAACACCTTCTTCAAATATTCTTCAAACAAAATAAATTTTTTAATATTTAATATTTAATGAGGGAACTGGTCATTTTGAGCAAATGTAGTATCAGCTTGTTACTCAATATATTTAATTGGGATAAAAAGATTACAAAATTGAATAGAGTATGCAGAGAGCTTAGGTATACATACCTGACCAGAGTCGCCAGTACAGTACTCTGTAATATCACACTCATTCACTGCATAGCGACAGTCATAGCCTCGTGGGAAAAACTAGAAAACAACAAACATTCGTTAGGACTGAGATTATATAACGGCATATTCCAGACTCTTGTTTAGAAATAGTCCTCATGTTTCAAAGCCATACTTCTCAATTTTCAAATGAGTCTCAGTATCAACATCCCACACAATAATAGAGAGAACAAAACATATCCAGGGGAAGCCTTCAGTACAGAAATAGTGTATGATTAACTCAGGAACCTACATTTTGTAATACTTGTGTACATACATATGTGTACACACACACACACTTCAGTGAATGCTGAATTATCTAGGAACAGCAAAAAACCCACTGCTAGCTTCTGGTTCAACTAAAAGTGGTGGACATCAGTAATCTGAAAAGTATTCTTCAGTGATACATGTCTGCTAGAAAATTTTTCATACCATTAACATACTATGCGTAAGGGAAAAACTATAAAGATTTATTTCTGCCAAGAAAATATTGAGACTTTAAACAAAACAACCAACCTACCTATCCATTGGTTTATCAACAGCACATCTACTTCTACATTATACAGATTAGGTGTATGTTTAATTTAATGGGGCTAAAATAAAGTCCGGCAGCATGAGACAGTAAAAAAAAATATTGTTAATATTTACCAACAAAGATGCTATATCTCAACCCAGTCTCATCCTGTGTCTTTTAATTACATTTAGATAGTTATCTGAGAAATGGCATCAACTGCCCCAAGTCAAAAGGCAGGTTATATTCCTGTGATGTTCAGAGACCTAACTCTTCTAGTTCTCATGGAACAGTTTGAGCCACATCCTTTAGGAATTCTCATGTTTGCTCTGTCTCTAATAACATTTCCCAGATATACTAATAATTCACCATATCCTGCCATAAGCTACGCACACGACTCCCACTGACTTCATTTGAAGTCCTGTGTATGAAACAACAGGATACCAGAGTGTGGCCCAATATTATCACAATGAGACCAGCATCTAAATTATTTTTTTCTAAAGAACTTGCAATCCAGAATTTTGGACCACAAATCACAATATTTAAAAATGGAAAATCAAGTGAGAGGCTGCCTAGTATGCTCTTCAATACCTGCTATTGGCAAACTACATCACAGAAGAAAGCCTGCATACCTATTGTAGCAACTATTAGTATGTATCATAGTGTACTGTGTGGCTTCCAGAGGTTTCTGCTGGATGACAAGTAATGCTACCAAAAGTATAAATTCAATTACTTGCTATTTCATGCTGAAGAAAAGGAGATGTGCACATTACAACTTTACATACTATTAGATCATTGCACCCAAAACACCAAGCAGCTTAAAAGTCGCTCTATCCATAATGCATTTATTTTCAACCATATAAGTAAATAGATAAATAAATGTAATCTGGTTTTAACATTAATCTCAATAACATTTTCAAAGTACCGATCAAGGTTTCAGAGATATGAACCATATCAAAATCAATGAAAGTTTTGTGACCCAAACCAGCACAATATTTTGAAAATTTAGATAAAAATCTTTAACTCCCAAGATTGGTCATGTATGTTGTGGTGGTGGAATTAATCAAATCCAGATGTATGGTATAACACTGTGTGCATCAACAATAGCAATGTACACATAATTCCATCTACTGCCAAATTGTCTGAAGGTCAGTAATCATGTTATGTTCCTTAAAAACATTTGGACTCAGTATATGTGGCCTATTTTCCCCCATTGTACCCCAGTATTTGAGCTACATCAGGTTAGACGTTAGTTCTAGGGAAGACTGAGAGTCAATAGAAAAAAATGCTATAATAAGACTCACAAGACAGGATGTGTTACAGCAGGGTCCATCGCTACAGTGAGCTCCATTAGAGAGAGAGCACTTCTTACAGCAGTTTTCATAGCATTCCTAAAGAAAATACATCAAGTGATCTATGAATCTTCTCAACCATCCAAACACACCATCCTGTATATCATGATCAGGAAAAGGATTCAATCCTGTACTGACTAGAACAGGGGTAGGCAACCTATGGCACGCGTGCCGAAGGCGGCACGCAAGCTGATTTTCAGTGGCACTCACACTGCCCAGGTCCTGGCCACCAGTCCGGGGGGGCTCTGCATTTTAATTTAATTTTAAATGAAGCTTCTTAAATATTTTGAAACCTTATTTACTTTACATACAACAATAGTTTAGTTATATATTATAGGCTTATATAAAAAGACCTAAAAACGTTAAAATGTATTACTGGCAAGTGAAACCTTAAATTAGAGTGAAAATAAATGAATAAATGAAGACTCAGCACACTACTTGTGAAAGGTTGCCGACGCCTGGACTAGAAAATAAACCAGATGAAAGAATCCTTTATGCTATTTAAACATCAAACTAACAGGGAGACCAGTGTAAAGAATTCTATAGCAGCAACCAAATATTGGATTTGGGGCTAGCAAGAGAGACAATGCAGATCTTCTCAAACCTGTCTGAGGATGAGGTTCCAGCATGGACTCCGTGCCAATGTAAGCCATTGAGGCAGTTTGCACTCACTCGGGAAAACCCCTAAAAGAACTAACTATATATACCATTATTTACAAAAGAACTAAAGGAACCTAAATAAAGGTCTGCAGGTGCAGACTTGGATAAAGTTAAAGGCTCCCTGAATGCACTTTGGGGTGGAAGAGAAGGAACTGAGGCTGCACTACCTAATATAGTCTTAGGCACTGAACATTCAGTACAGATAGAGGGTGCATGTGTGCAGCCCCAGATGAAAAAGCTTTGGAAACATGTTCTGTTCCTGAAGCACCAAGAGAGACAGTTCACTACAAGCAGGAATGAACAGAGACCCTTGAAGTATAATTAGCAAGCTCAAGTGGGAACCCTACCAACCCCTTTATTCTAGGTCAGCTTGATCTTCATATAACTCCCTTCCTTTCCCTCTCTTTCATCATTTCTCCATCTCAGGGCCACAGCCAAAATCCCTCCATATCCACGCCCACACCCAGAACAAGGGCAGATTAGAGGCAAGGAGGAGGAGTTCTCTCTTCTGTCTGGAGCTGCATGCCACTCTGCCCTGCCCCAGCTTCTTGCTCCTCTCTCTTTATGCACTTATACATGGTGTAATGCTGTTTTACCCAGGCCCCATCATCACGGTCCCCACAAGGTTCTGCCAGTTCCACACCATCTTTAAGAGGCACTTTTCTGAGCCAAGTGTGGGGTGGGGTGCAGTGCAGTGGGAATATAGGAAAGGCAACAGGTTTCTTCTGTATTTGTAAGATTGAGCATAACACAGTGTAGCAGAAACAAATATTTTCTCATTAGGGAAAATATTCTCCCTCTTTTACAGAAAGTTGACTAATACAATTCTCTGATCAAAGTTGTCCCACAAGACAGGCAGCATAAATTCAACACAAAATTCTTTCTTTTCCCATTTTAACATCCATATAACTTTTGCTCAATACATTAATGCGAGACAGGGCTGCAGGAACAATGCATAAGAACATTTTAAACTTACCATTCGGAAACCACAATCGCATTCTTCTCCTGCTTCTACATATCCATTTCCACATTCGGGAGTTTCAAACAACTGAGAGACACACAAAGAATAAAACCATTGTGAAAAATGATGGAAGCTAGCAACTGACTCAGCTATGCCTTTAAGGACCAAACCCTCATCACAGTGCTTCTAAAACACCACTCCAGAGACAGAACACCCAGAGCTACTCCTCAGGGAGTGCAGGTAGCAATGCAGCCCCCTGTGCAGCTAGCCAGCCAATTGTTCAGGAGTGCAAGGTGTGTGGGCTACTTGTATCCTTTCCTGCATTAGTTGGGGAGCTGCTGTGAACAATCTGGCCCAAAGAAATAAAATCAGTAAAAGTAAAATATGCAGACAGTACAGTGCTATGGTGGAGCAGTATTACCTCCTTCCAATCCTATATATTCCCATCATTGTAATTATTCCTTATGGGAAATAAATGTAATATAATTTTGGGGGATCTATACAAGCACCTTTTGACAATTTGGGGAATCTGTCTATGTACAACTTATGATTAAGGCTATGATTTTGTCATGGTTATTTTTAGTAAAAGTAAGGGACAGGTCATGGGCAATAAACAAAAATTCATGGAAGCTGTGACCTTTCCCTAACTTTTACTAAAAATAACCATGACAAAATGGGGAGGGAAAGAGTCCAGCACCCCGCCCTGCTGTGGCTGGGAGCTAGAAGGGATCTTGCCTGTGGTGGCTGGGGAGCTGCGAGAGATTCCCTGCTGCCTGGGCACTGGGGAGCTCTGAGAGATTCTCCCCTCCCCCCAGGCTGGGGAGCTGCTGGGGATCTCCCGCTGCCAGCGAGAACTGGGGAGCTCTGGGGGATCCCCCTGTCCGTGGCAGCTGGGGAGGTCTGGGGGTTCTCCCCGCCGCTGGTGGTGGTGGCCGGGGAGCTGCCGGGGGTCCCCTGCCAGTGGTGGCTGGGAAGCTTCAGGGGTCCCCTGCCAGCGGCGGGGTCTGGGGAGCTCTGGGGGGGGGGGTTCCCCTGCTGGTGACAGCTGCTGAGGAGCTGCTGGGTATCCCCAGCCACCCGCAGGGATGGGGAGTTGAATGGGACCCCCATGCCCATGGAGACTAGGGAGCTCCGAGGCCCCTGCCACTCTGGGAGGTGCGGGTGCCCCAGCTACTGCAGGCTAAAGTCATGGAGGTCTGCGGAAGTCATGGATTCTGTTACTTCCACAACCTCAGTGACCAAATCGTAGCCTTACTTATGATATTATGAAGTCACTGTGTGTTTAAGCCTTATGATGATCTGTACTGTGTCCTTGCCTCATCCCCCGTGTGTTAAAGAGAAAGGAATGGTACCTGCATGTCTGTCTCTTAACTAGAACAATTGTTATCACCCCTTCAGTAGAGCTTGCCCAGATATAATAGAGGAATAACTGTATCCTAGATAAGTTGGAGAAAATTGGTTTTCTCTGCAGAGTGCTATGGTTTGGAGCAGTGGAATTTCTCCAGCATGGTAAACAAAGAAACCAGGTTCTAGTACTAGCATTTAATAACACAGACACATAGGGCCTCACAGAAACTAAAAACGCTTGGGGTAGGAAAGAAGAAAAAGACATGCTTTCATAGGAAAGGGGACCTTTTTGACTATGGGACCAGCCCAGGCTGAAGGAAGCTGGCTACAGAGGCAGAAGAGACTGTGTTTCAAAGGAGAACCCATGTTTAGATACGGGATCCTGGATACCTCAGAGTGGTTAGGAAACTTAGGCAAAGTTTCACATGCAGGTGTTTCTTATTTTGTCTAGATTCTTGTCTCACTTGTGCCGTTTAAGTAAAGACTAATTGTTTTTAGAAATCTCCGTTACAAAGTCTGTGTCTGTCTGCTTCAATTATCATATGTTCCTGAAGAGGTAAACTGTAACCAGAGTGCCCACAAGGCTGGCAGTCTTGGAATGGGTGAGCATCTGCAAATGGGGAGTCTGGGGTAACCAAAACTAGTCTCAGAACATAGGAAGTTGGACTGCAGGGTCTCAGTTTAGCCAGAAGATGGTGCTGGATGGAAGATCTGCATCCTAAGAGTAAGCCTAGAAATTCAGAACCATAGGTAGTGTCTGGACTCTTAGTCTCAGGAAATCTTAAAAGCACAGATATCCAGTTATATGACCCAACACAGCAGCCTGGTGAGTATCCAGAAGGGAAAGTTTGATCAGGGTTGTGACACATCTAGACAGTATATTTGCCAATGAAGAGAAGCGTGGAAGATAGGGTTGCCAGGTGTCCGATTTTCAACTGGACTGCCCGGTCGAAAAAGGACCCTGGCAGCTCCGGTCAGGCCGTTAAAAGTCCAGTTGGCGCGGGGCTGGCAGGCTCCCCACCTGGCTCCGCGTGGCTCCCAAGAAGCGACGACATGTCCCTCTGGGGCGGCCATGGGGACTCAGTACGCTGCCCCCACCCCAAGCGCCAGCTCCGCAGCTCCCATTGGCCACAGTTCTAAGCCAATGGGAGCTGCGCGGGTGGTGCCTGCAGCCTGAGGCAGCATGCAGAGCCGCCTGGCGGCACCTCTACCTAAGAGCTGAGGAACATGTTGCCGCTTGTGGGGAGCCGCCTGAGGTGAGTGCTGCCTGGAGCCCCCACCCCCTCCCACACCCCAATCCCTTGCCCCAGCCCCGAGCCCACTCCCGTACCCAAACTCCCTCCTGGAACCCACACCCCAAACTCCTCCTGCACCTCAACAACCTGCCTCAGCTCGGAACCCCCTCCCGTAATCTGAACCCCTGGGCCCCAGCCTGGAGCCCCCTCCTGCATCCCAAATCCCTCATTCACAGCCTCACCCCAGAGCCCACAGCCTCAGCCCTCACCCCCCTCCCCGCACTCCACTCCCCTGCCCCAGCCTAGTTCCCCCTCCCTCACCCTGAACCCCTAATTTTTGGCCCGACCCCATAGCCCACCCCCCCACCCCAGAGCCCATACCCCCTCCGACCCCCCAACCCCCTGCCTCAGCCTAGAGCCCCCTCACACACCCGCAGCCAACACCCTCATCCCGTCCTGCACCCCAACCCCCTGTCCCAGTCCAGTGAAAATGAGCGAGCACCAGAGCGTGGGGGATGAAGTGAGCAGGGACGGAGCCTCAGAGAAGGGGCATGGCAGAGGGCAGGACCTTGGGGCTGAGGCAGGGAAGGGTGGCGGGGCAAGGGTGTTTGGTTTTGTGCAATTAGAAAGTTGGCAACCCTAGTGAAAGATGGGGTCTATTACAGTTTATTGATTTTACTCATGAATAGGAAAATAGCAAGCAAGAAACACCCCACAAGCAAAGGATGTTCTGTGTGTGGTATTCACCAGTTAACATATGATGAACCAAATCAATATGAATAAATATTGCTAAATAGCTATTCCCAGGATCCAAAGAAATAGTAATTTATACTGGCTATTTACTCTTCATTCTGCAAACAGAAAAAGTCCCATGATTAAAAAACAATAGAGAAATCAACTCTTCTTAATTATGGAAGTTATATTTTGTTTTCTGTTTCAGTGGTAAGCAACAGCAGATATTT
The DNA here is from genome assembly GCF_013100865.1 of Trachemys scripta elegans. Taxonomy (NCBI): domain Eukaryota; kingdom Metazoa; phylum Chordata; order Testudines; family Emydidae; genus Trachemys; species Trachemys scripta. Next base: position 59,979,781 of record NC_048308.1, on the reverse strand, counting down.
GAGCCTGTGTTTTAATAATGTGCCCACCACACCAAATTAAAACACCATTCAGCCTCCCCTCACTGAGGATACTAGTATCCTGAGGATGGTCTTAGATTCCAATCTCCTGAGGGGCAGTTCATTCCACTACCCACTGAGCCACCACAATGGTCATTAACAGTTTTGATTTACATTTTGTGTAACTTATTTGTAAACAATTATATTTAATTGGTTCATTTGTCAGTTCCTAATTTTTCCCCATTTCCATCTTTTAAACCCCCCTTCACTGTTACATCTATTGCAACACCCACTGGTAGATGCAAGACAACAACACATCTGCAGGTTCCTTACTGCTGAGTTCTACAAATGTCAGTGATTCAGGAGTCAGATAAATCAACTTAGTCATTCAAGGTCACTTTAAAATTCCTCTTGTCCAATTTTTCATTTCTCAATGATTTTTTGTTGACCTCTAAAATATATCTCCATCCTTTGAGTGCAGTAAAGTCACTTCATTAAACCTGTACAAGACATAAATTGCCCCGCTAGCTCTCAAAACATAGTAATTTTTGTAAGCAGAAGCTATGATGATTTTTTTACAGCTCTGCCATTTTATAAAGTAATTATTTTTCAAAAGCATATCCTACTTTTGACATTTTGTAATAGTTATATTATAAAAAAACATGACAATAACAAGAGATTTGACGTTAACAGGGATATATCAATCACTAGAATGCTACTGAATGTCCGAGGTACATGTTTGCCTGTTGTTTTGCTAAATGTAACAAACACAACATGACATTTCACTGAACTCTTCTTCGGATACTTTTTGGGGGGAAAAACAGATGGACAATTTTAAAATATTGCTCTGATGAAAGATTAAAAACACATTTTTCTCTTTTACAGAAACTGTTTAGCTAACTGAAAGGGGCTATAGTTTCAGGCATTAGAGGCTGAATGAACACTGAACTGCCTTACACACAGCCCTTCACTAATAAAATGTAAGCATGATTTAGAATAATTTTTTTTCTCTGTAAAGATATGAAAATTAAAACATCATTTTTTCCCCTACAAGTCATCAATATCGCTGTACTGGCAGCAAGTTCTCCTGCTCTTGCTCTGAAAATGAAAATCAGTTTTCCATTATACAATCATCTCCACAAATGTGCTTCAGCCATTCTCTGGGGAACATTTTCATTCAAGTAAAAGGGATTTTGGTCTCCATCTTCAGTCAACTGAAGATTTACTCATGTTCATCCATTAGTCAACCATTATCTTACTATGATCACAATCATCATGACATTGTGCTTTTCTTTGGGTCTTCACATTCATTCAATTTTACAGTCTTCTATATGCAAAGGCTACTAAAGATGTAAAATATAAAGGTTTTAGGTTGTTGTTTTTTCTGTAACTTGGGAAAGGCCAATGTCTATGCAACGATAAAATCAAATCTTTTCAATTAATGGAGGTCAGAGAGAAGATATAGTAAAGTATACACAATGAGATAGATAGCATTTAGTCTTATTTGGGATTAAAATCTCCAAGGCTGACAACTTGGTAAAATGCCAGACCACAGTCTCAGTTAGTTTTATAAAGGAAATATGGATTGTTTTTACCCTACTTTGGGTTTAACAGGGTCATAAACTACTGTTGTCTATCAGAATTTTTTTTTAACTTTGTTGAGTTGTAAAAGGGCAAAAGGAGACTGGATGGTTAAGAAGATTGATAATACAAATGGAGGTTACTTATCTGTAACTGGAACTTTGAAATCTGTGGTCCCTATCTGTATTCCACACATTGGTACATGCGTGCTCCATGCACCCGAGACTGGAGATTTGTAGAAAGTAGTGTCTGTTGGTCTACGTATGTGAAGTTGCTCTCCTCGTGCTCCAAACTGAGGGGATAAAGGGCAGTGTGGAGCGATGCCTTTTCTTACCTGGAATAAGATGGGCTCCAACACAGAAGGAAGGAGGTCGGGTAGTGGAATACGGAGAGGGACCACACCTCTCCAAGAACCTCCAGTTACAGGTAAGTAACCTCTATTTCTTCGAGTGCTGGTCCCTACATGTATTCCACATGTGGGAGATTGGTAAGCAGTATTCAGACAGGAGGAAGGTGCGAGAATGCAGTTGGTATAGATGTCTGTAATGCTGCTGTATACAAAGCTGCATCTGCTTAAATAGTCTAGACTAGGGCATAATGTTTCATTAAAGGTGTGGATAGGGCTCCAAGTAGATGCCTTACAAACATCCAGTATTGGTACTTCTCAAAGAGATACCATTGAAGTCGTTCATGCTCTCTTGTAGAATGGGCCCTCAACCTGTCCAGGAGAGGGATATGTGCCAACAATATAATGATGTTTCCATGTTGTGTGTTCTAGGCCTCCTCAAGAGGTATCTGGAGCTCGGCTACCACCCTGTGTAACAGTTCCTGGACCACAGGAACTACATCAGGCTGAGAAGGGGATAATAAGGTAATTACCTCATTGGATATGGAGGATGACATACCTGGTAGGACCGATTTCGTCCTCAACAAACTCCGATGGAGCCGGTTGGTAACAGCTGGGAGAAAAGCGTTGGTGCGATTGTTGCACAGATCCAGGACATCTATTTATGGATCCCATGGGGCTCAGTAAGACCAATAGGAAGGTTTGACCAATTGGGGGGCCTCCAAGGGATAGGATAGATAGGATACCAATGGTCCCCTGGGTATTTGTAATGAGGAGGAGGAGGGCAATACCTCCTATGGGTTCTTTCTGGTTGTGTCCCCCTCGGGGGCCGAGGAGAGGAGAGGGACTCATCTGGACGATCAGATTCATATGACGAAAAGGTAGGTTCCTGTTCTCTCAGAAGTTCCAGTGATACTGGTGGAGGAATGCTCCAACTTGTGGATGCAGTAGGGGAGAATCCTTTTTCTCAAGGTGGATTCTTCTGGTGCTGAAATGTCTCTAAGGAGGACTGGGCCTGATAGAGGAGGAGACTCTGGATACGGCAGAGCAAAAATATCCTCTGGAGAGGTAAAAGTTTCAGTCCTTCCTGGAATTTGAGGAGTCCATGAGGGGGGGGGACTGATGGATCCGGGTTGTATAATGGTCTGGTATTCAGAGGATCCTACTAGGCGTGTGCTGGAACTATGTAATAGGGGTCCATTGTGAAGCTCCCAGACGGCGCCGGGAGGTGCTGATCTTTTGGCCTATGGAACCAAAGCCAGTACAGTCAGATACTTCTTCCTTTGCGCTCCTCCTTCTTGGATGGAAGATTTATGCAGACATAATTCTTTAGGGTGAGCATTCACCCATCTTGGACTGAGGCAGGAAGAGATACTTCTTAGAGGTAGATCTGGATGGGGATCTGTCCTTACACTTATGGTCATGTCCCCTACTCTGAAGAGAGAGTTTTTGGGCTCAACAGTTTTGGCCTCTACTCTGGAACTTGTGGTCAGGGAACAATGCTTGCAGTCTGAGGCTGCTGTACAGGGGGTTCTCCCCAGTCTGGATCTGACTGGAGTTACATGGCATTCTCCCTGAGGTGCTTCCACAGATGAAGCTCTCATCCCTCATGGATTTGAAGACAGAAGAAGTGGCAGATGCTGAATTTGGTGGCAATGTGAGCCTCTCCCAAGTAGTAAAGGCAGCACTGATGTTCATCACTGATGGACAAGGAATGGAGTCAACAGATACCCTTCTTAAATATTGAGATTTTTAGCACAGTTTAGTTCTCCCAGCAAAGAAGGACTAACTATACTAGCTTTAAAAAAAACAACACTAAAGTCCAAACTTACTAAAAGCTATTTACAAAATATATTTACAGATGTTGAAAATAGAGAAAGATCGTAGCTGACAGAGAGAATTACAACTCAGGCCATGTGGTGGTAAGAAGGAACTGGAGAGGTGTCAGTCCACACTGCCCTTTATGCCTTCGGTTTGGAGCACGAGGAGAGCAAGTGCATGGGTGCGGACCAATGGACACTACTTGCTACAGATCTCCAGTCTCAGGCACATGGAGCGCATGCATATACCCACATGTGGAATAAACAGCATTCGAAGAAGACTATAGAGCTTTATACCTCTGTGTTGCCAATTCAAACCCAATCCAGGTTGGTAGCGACCAAAAGTTATTAATGGCCTATGTGAAGCAAGTTATTGATTTCTGTCCAGTTCATATTGCAATAATGGGCACCCTTCCGAATAGCTCCAGGCACAGAGGATTGACTGAGATGGAGCACTAACTACTCTTGTGTCTACACCTAGGTTTATTTTACACTATTTTTGGCTTAAAAGGATAGGGCACTAATGTTGAATGAGGCTCCAAATGGGCACAACTATCTACTTATGAGGGCCTCAATTATTATCTGAGCATGAAGAATTCACTGAAGACAAGTTTTAACTTTCCTTAAAAAATGGTTACCTACCTTTTTGTAACTGTTGTTCTTCGAGCTGTGTTGCTCATGTCCATTCCATTCCAGGTGTGTGCATGCCCATGTGGACAGTCGTCGGATATTTTTGCCTTAGCGGTATCCATAGGATGAGCTGTAGCGCCCCATTGAGTGCCACACTCATGCATTGGTATATTAGGCGCTGCCTACCCTATGCCCTCTCAGTTCTTTCTTGCCGGCAACTCCAACAGAGGGGTAGGAGGGCGGGTAGTGGAATGGACATGAGCAACACATCTCGAAGAACAGTTACGAAAAGGTAGGTAATCGTTTTTTCTTCTTCAAGTGCTTACTCATGTCAATTCCCTTCTAGGTGACTCACAAGCAGTATCCTTGTAGGTGGGCTCGGAGTTCATAGCCTAGCGACTTGCAGTACTGCTCTACCGAAGCCAGCATCGGGCCTGCTGGATAAGGGCATAAGGGACGTGAACGTGTGGACGGACAACCAGGTGGCCGCCCTACAAATGTCCTGGGTAGGCATGTGGACTAGGAAAGCTGCCAAGGAATCTTGCATCCTGGTTGAATGGGAGGTTACGATCGCTGGAGGTGGCACCTTTGCCTGATCGTAACAGCAGCATATGCAGGCAGTGATCCAAGAAGAAATTCTTTGAGCAGACACTGGACAGTCTTTCATCCTGTTGGCCACCATGACGAAAAATTGCATCAACTTGCGGAACGGCTTGGTCCTTTCACTGTAGAAGGCTGGCGTCCTCCTGACGTCTAGAGAATGCAATCTAAGCTTCTCCTCTGACTTATGCGGCTTGGAAAAAAAGACAGGTAAGTAAATGTCCTGGCCTGTATGAAACTGCGAGATCACCTGGGACAGGAAAGCTGGGTGCGGCTGCAACTGTTCCTTGTCTTTATAGACGACCATATAGGGCAGTTCTGAGGTAAGTGCCCTAATCTCGGAGACCCAGCAGGCAGATGTTATCGCAACTAGGAACGCGACCTTCCAGAACAGGAGAAGGAAAAAGCAGGAATCCAGAGGCTTGAAGGGGGGTCCCGTGAGCAGTCACAGCACAAGATTCAGGTCCCATGGCAGAACAGGGACCCTGACATGCGGGTAGAGCACTCGAGGCCCTTGAGGAACCTGGCAGTCATGTCCTGGGCAAAAACCTACCCACCCTTGAGCAGCAGACAGAAGGCCGAAATAGTGGCCAATGGACCTTGATAGTGAAAGGGACAGGCCTTGGAGTTTGAGATGCAGAAGGTAATCCAGGATCAACCACAGTGAGGCCTGCTCGGGCCAAATACCTTTATCCTGAAAAGGGACGGGGAAGGGGGGGGGACGGCCATGAACTGCAGGGTGTAGCCTGAAGATATTATGTTGAGCACCCAATGGTCTGAGGTCAGCTGCGACCAGGCCAACCAGAAGGGACGCAGGCAGTTGAGGAAATAGCAGGGGGTGGATCCTGGGAAGTGACTGGGGTGCCATCCTCAGGCGCATCCTTAAAACGTCCATTTCTGGCTTCCTTGGCCTCTGGAAGAACAAGGCTGGATAGAGGAATGGGAAGACGAAGGGTGATGCCGTTTAAATTCTTTGTCTCTGTCCTTCTTCCTGTAGGAGCTGGACCGACACCCCAGGACCTTGATGGAGGCTGATGGGGACAGAACAGCTTTCTAGCCTGCAGAGTGGTGTGTAGACTCAGAAAAGAGCCCTGTTCCCTAAAACAGGAGGTCCTGAAGGGTAGTCTGCATCTCCTGGGACAGTCCAGAGGACTGTAACTAGGAGCTGCACCTCATGACCAACGCAGAAGCGACTACCCTGGCCACCAAGTCCGTAGCGTCCCAGGTCATCTGGAGGGCACCTCTTTGCCCTCTTCCACCAAGGCAGCAAATTCCTGGGCTTGGTCCTGTGGGAGGCCCTCCTTGAACTTGCTGATGGAGTCCCACAGGTTGAAGTTGTACCTGTCTAGCACGGCCTGATGGTTAGACACCCAAAACTGCAGGCTCGCTGTTGAATAAATTTTCCTGCCAAACAAGTCCAGCCTCTTGGTATCTTTATTTTTCGGTGTGCCACTCGCCTGGCCCTGCCTGGCCCTTTCGTTGACAGTGGATATGACCAGGGATCCCAATGGATTTCGTTGCCGGTGGTGCACTGCATGCCGACACTGAGCGTGGAGTCAGGTCGAGAGGGCTCCCAGATAAGATGAAGCGCAGCCTCCGTGAGGAGGGCCCTCAAACAGATATCCTGCTCCTACTGAGTTTGACAGCAAACATTTTGCAGATCCTGCACTTACCCTTTCTGTGGGACTCCCCCAAACACTTTAAACAGCATTCGTGTGGGGTCACTAATGGGCATCGGTCAGCTGCATGATGAACATGGCTTAAAGGCTGGGGAATAGGGCATGCCCCGCTCTGAGGCGAAGTCCCAGCCAGGACTCTAACTCCTAAACTCCTACTCTAACACTTAACGTAAAAGTCTAGCTAAGTACCTATCAACTAACAACAAAGGAGACAGAACAACGGACTGTAAGAACTGCTATTGCTCTTGCGATGTAAGACAAGGCACTCTGACCAACCATCATGGGCGGTAAGAAGAAACTGAGAGGGCATAGGGTCGGCAGCGCCTAATATACCAACTCATGAACGCGGCACTCAAGGAGGCGCTACAGCCAACCTACAGATACCGCTAAGGCAAAAATCTCCGACAACTGTGCACGCACACACACACCTAGAATGGAATCGACATGAGCAAGCACTCGAAGAAGAATAATCCTTATTAATAGAAATGACTGCTGATGAGGAAGAAGATCCATAAAGCTACAACTAAAATCCAGAAAAATCTGTAATAGCCCAATGGAATTTGAATAAAGCCTTTAAGGGAAAAGAAGGTTCAGTGAAACCATTTAATCTTCACTGTAGTGTCTGATAGTCAACAGATGTCCTGGCAGTGGCTTCATCCTCTACGTGAAATTACCTTTGTTGGCCTGTTGAAAAGACAGGCACCGCCCCCTCTGAGTAAAAATTCTTTGTATTCTGCAATGCTGCATCTTGAAAATTTTCTGGAGTGGTAAACCCTAAAATGACAAAGAACCAATTGAGTAAATACCTCACTGAACCCAGTTACTAGAGATGAAAATTATAACCCTCCTTTGAGCTGCTCTAAATGTTTTTTGCTACAAGAGAGGTATGCAACAGTCAGAGCAATAACAGCAGTTCAGTGGGAGTTCTTCATGTTTTGAAAAACAAAACAAAAAAAATCAAGCATTTTAACACTGTTTTGTATTTTTTTTAAATTACATTTCTCTCTTTACTATATGAATTCATAGCAAGGATGCAACAGTGTCCCTGTAATCTAGCTTTCTTCGCCAGTCTGGGAATTATCAGCCATGCCCAAATCAGTCTTTAGCCCTTACCTCCTGGCTTCATTTATCCAAACAACAAACTAATCTTCCAGCTGGGGCTTTCTACCTAGCTACAACTCCCAGGATTTCCCATCTACATCTAGAGTATCCCTTCCCTAGCAACTACTGCAGGAGACTGCAGCTTCTCTCTGTAGTTAGCCCCTTTCTCTATCAACCCCGTTTCCTGCAGCAATTTATAGGAAACTCCTGTTCCATTTTCAACTGCATCTGATTAGTGAACAGGGATGACTGGCCCCAGGCCGCTGGCCCTTAAAGGGACAGACCACCCTATTATAGTACAGATATTAGCAATGGCATCCTGGCAAAACTCCAGTTTGGATTATACATTCTGCTTACCTAAATTCCCACTGCAGTTATTTTCTTACTACTTATCCTAAACTATTGTGTAGTATTATTGTGTTCTGTTAAATACCTATTTTGTTCCATCCCAAAAGTGACTGCACTTCAGTAGTGGGTGCAGTGGTTCCTATATACAGTTTAAAATGTTTACAAAAATGTTGGCATCCTTTTGGTATGCAAGAGATATATGAAGGTAATTTTAACTACTGTCTGGAAAACTAATACAAACTGGACATACCAAAACAGTCAGTACAAATTCTCAGATTTTTTCTCTTCAGAAAGTTTGGGTTGAAGTAGCTCAGCTATGAAATCTGGTTTTGCAACATTCAGTCTTTGTTCCCTTCCATTTTGTCATTCTACACAGCAGGTGTTAGTGCTGTAATATCTGCCTGTTCTCACATAGCTAGAGATTTGGTGTCTCTTCTCTTATAGTGAAACTGAGCAAGTGAAGTCTGAGCTGAAAGACCTATGAGCTCCCCCATGAACTCCACTCTAAAAATATAAGCTAGAATCAAAACATCCCATGTTACAAGTCAATATTATCTTCCTTAATTTTTGTATGTTTGAGATGTTCAGCACAAATGTTTGCTAATGTACTAGTTTTTCATCTAGTGCTGAAACAGGTTTATAATCTCAACAAATAAATACTTATGTCACAATGTGCACTCTGATCTCATCTCCAAAGCCCTCAGTTACTGATTATTACAGCATACCCTGTTTCCTCCATGATGCAGCCACCCCAGGATTCTATGCAGTCACATTCTTCTCAGACAAAACCAAACATACAAAAGAAAGAAGGAAATTTGTTATAAATACACTGGCAGCAAAAATAAAACTTTTTATAAAAAGAAGGTTTTAATTAATATATATGGTGGTCAGATGGCTGTTTATCATAACAGAATCTAGCCTTAAAACTGGAATGTCCTTGTCCATATGATTTTTGTTCCATCTGCTTTGAATTATTATTAACAACATCCCAATCTATCAATCAACTTATGTTCATTGCATATAGAGCAGAAAGTGGCTGAATGAAAGGAGTTTATACTATCATCTAAGTCAACAATGACTTATTTGTTAATTGATTAACATTACTCCTGTATTTTTAAAGTAAAAATGTCTTACAATCTGCAAGGCAAGAATTATATAGTGTGAACAAGAATCTGTTAAAAAGAAATACTATATTCTGGATACCTCTGCAAACATTCAGTATTTCTGAACACAGAATAACCACATGTCATTTGGTAGAATTTGCTTCTTTTCTAGCCATATTATTCACACCTTGGTCAGTTTTCCATTGTTAGGCTATTGTATCTATCTGCTGGGTAATGCTACTAATGTTTGCATTTCTACCATCACTTTCAAAAATGATGTTGAGACTCAGTTTACTTGCTACTCTCTGCAAGACATACCTAAAACAAGGATACAATTTCTTGATTATTTTTTTTTAAAGGAAAGAGTACTAACCCACCCCAACAATGAGAGGAAAGTTGCTCCTGACTAGATTCTACTGCTTTTTGAAGGATTTGATGACATCTCCACTACACAACATATATCAATAATTATCACACAACAGTACTGGAGATAGAATAGGAAATAACTGTGCTAAGTAAAAGGAAATAATGCTGTATCTCAGCCTGGGTCTACACTACCCGCCTGAATCGGCGGGTAGAAATCAACCTCTCGGGGATCGATTTATCGCGTCCCATTGGGACGCGACAATTGATCCCCGAATCGACACTCTTACTCTACCAGCGGAGGTGGGAGTAAGCGCCATCGACGGGAAGCCACAGAGGTCGATTTTCCCGCTGTCCCTACAGCGGGGTAAGTTGGCTGCGATACGTTGAATTCAGCTACGCTATTCGCGTAGCTGAATTTGCGTATCTTAAATCGACCCCCCCCCTGTAGTGTAGATGTAGCCTCAGATACATGGTATGGTAACTGCTAATTAATCGTGACCACATAATAGTGAAAGGAATACTGCTTTGACAAATATTTTGATGAGAGAAACTTGGACAAGCATGTATGAGATACTCAAAATTGGGGCCTCATCCTGGACTCCGTGGGTCAAATTCAGAAGTGATACATAAGGTGATGAAAGTTAAATACTCAGAACCAAATCCAAAGCCCACTGAAGTCAATGGAAAAACTCCAAATGGAAAATGGAAGTCAATGGGCTTTGGATCAGGCTCCCCTAGAAGTACTTACACCCACTCTACTCATGTGCTATAGTGTTTAAGTTGGGCTAATTCACCTGCTGTGGAGCAGATGTAAAAAAGATGCGAGTTAAACTACCATCGTCCAACATTAATTTATATTTTCCTGCACCTTCTCGGAGTTTAAGTTAGACTCCTTTGCACATAGATTCCATGTGACTTAATTACATCTATTCTACTTAAGTTATAGGTAAGGGAGTCTGAGTGCAAGAGGAGCGGAGGCCTAAGTTAGCATAACAAGTTCTAAGTTACATCACTGTACGCATCAATTATGAATTTGATCCCTTGACTCAGACAAAAGTGTCACGGAAGTCACTGAGAGTGATGACTGTAAAATGAGTGCAAAGCCGGGTCGTGATTTATTTGGCCTTGATTTGGCTAAACTCAAGTTTTGGTTCTTATTGTAATTCTCCAGCGTATAACAAAAGCAATTGCTGTATGTTATTTATAGTTATGTTGATGTACATTTGTACGTAACCACACACTTTACAAAAAGCTTGTATGTTCGGCAAAAGAGGAGGACAGAAGAAAGTCAATGCATAATGACAGTACATACTCGGTTTTCTGGTTGCTGGCTCCCACTGTATTCCCAGGTTCTGAGCCAAACTTTGTGATAATTCCTGTGCCATAGCCAATGGGAGGGCATACTGTTTTTAGAGGAGAGGATAACAGTAAAGATAGTACATAGTTAGTTATTGCAAATTATATTGCAACACTTCATTCTGGTTTACTACTAATTCAGTACCCTATACAGTAATTTTATCAAACCCATGTGTGACTGCATGCATACACCAAAGAAACAAAGGTCAGAGAAGCTGGTACCTGCCTTTAACAAGCAATCAATCTGGTCCATTCAGTACCTTTCACAATGAAAATACACATTTTTCAAAGCAAACTAATTAGCATGATATATATATTGGGCCAAATTCTCCTCCGAGTTATGCTGGTGGAACCCCACCATCGTCAATGGGGTTCCACTGGCTAACTAAGAGAAGAATTTATGTAGAGGGCAAAGGTTTTGGGCAGCGTAACTAGATCCATGTCATTACAATGGATTTTCAACAGCGTTGTTGCGTTTTTGGTAGTATTGTCAGAGGCTAAAACCAAGTGCCAAATATAAGGATTGGTGAATTCATAAGGAGGAAATTGTACATTTAAAACATTTTAATAGAAAGAGTTACCTCATTCACTCCAACTCCTCTGGTCACAGAACAAACCCCTCCAAAGTAACTCAAGCTGCTCCTCTTGTAGTGGAATGTCACATTCCTTAAGAACATAAATAAATTCATTAATTAAATAAATAAAATTAAATAAAATATACATAGGATGTTGAATGGGAAATTTAATGCAGTAAACTTGAATAGGACACCCATTCAGTCATCTAAAAGATCAAATTCCCACATAACAATATATGTTGTGCGCATTGGTATTCATTTAATATCTATTCATTTAGAGACAAATTCTCAATGGTAACTGATTCACTTTTAAAATGGAACACATCAAAAGACTGAACTAGATGAAACTTGCAACAAGGAGACACTTATTTTGTAGATTTAGCCCCACATAGATTCCATGTGACTTAATTACATCTATTCTACTTAAGTTATAGGTAAGGGAGTCTGAGTGCAAGAGGAGCGGAGGCCTAAGTTAGCATAACAGGTTCTAAGTTACATCACTGTACGCATCAATTATGAATTTGATCCCTTGACTCAGACAAAAGTGTCACGGAAGTCACTGAGAGTGATGACTGTAAAATGAGTGCAAAGCCGGGTCGTGATTTATTTGGCCTTGATTTGGCTAAACTCAAGTTTTGGTTCTTATTGTAATTCTCCAGCGTATAACAAAACCTCAACCTGCAAACAAAAATCAGAAAGTGCAAATATATCAGATGTTCTTAAAAGAAAAAATGATGCCATTTTCATGAGAAGACAAAAACTGTGAAAATGTTCCAGTTTATTGTAAGTTGTCAAGAAAGAATTTCTACAGTAAAATATATGTAATCAGTTTAGCACATCTCCATTGTGATGTTCTTAAACTAAAATCATGATACTAATTCATTATATTTTACCTTGACTCATTTTATTTCAACCTATTTAAAAATTTTATAGAATTCAGTACTTTTCCTGTAGATGTATTCTGCCATTTTTAATCTAGGCCTACATCTGCCTCATGTAATCAGTTTTTTGCTACATAACAAATGCTACTGTACCATGTAATGACATTCTCTAAATAGATTGTTTTTTGTAGAGTGGCTAATGCCCCATAGAAATAAACTGTATGATTTTATAAAGAATCTTACAACTATTATGGATAATAATGGATCCACACCTCCAAGGGGCCCTGAGCTTCAAAAATTATTCTTCTCCTGGAGGGGAATTTCTTGCCCTGAGTTCTTGTTAAAAAAAACCCAAAACAATGACATTCCATCCACAGAGGAGGAACTCTGAAGGCCAGGACCTTATGGTATTTGGGTTCTGAGGAACGTTATGCACAGTCCTTCGCTGATGTCTCAACAGATTTCTTCTCCAAATGACTGAAAGGAAGCTAGGATGCAACAGAAAGGGTTGTGCAACCTGAAGACAGCTACCCAACTGACAGCTCTACAAACAGTGACAAGTGAAAGGGACCCAATGGCCTGGAAAACTTCACCCACACAATAATCAATTTAGATGAGGAACGAGCAAGTCTCTCCTCAACACCACCACCAAATAAAGCCATAGTATCCATTGCTGGACCTTTCCTTCTCTTCCCCACCCCTGGCATAACCACGACCCTAAGATTAGAAGGCTAGATTCTGGAGCACATTTCTACGTTTTGGAGACGATCTTGCAGCAGCCAGATTGTGGAATCTTGAGAACCTTAGTCAAAATAAGTTACTGTTACAACACTGGATGCTAGATGTACTAGATCTTGCTAATCCAAACAGGAATGTTAAATTTTGTAACATTAAGCATCTATGAATTGGATTAGTACTTGGACAGATGACCCTTTGAATATACTTCATTTTCCAGGTTTGCTGACTGTCTAATAACAATAACTACTCATAATGGATTTATTTGTAAATAAGCTTTATTTTGAATGATTTTATATACAGTATAGAACTTGATGCCTTGACTTGAAGCATAATGGTAATGCTCTACAATACTATATTAGAGACCTGGGCATTATTTATTTTCCTGTTATCTTGCTCAATTGACTTCAACAGTAAAAAAAAAAAAAAAAAAAATCAAGCAGCCTGCTGCCACACTGCCATGAGTTGGGATCTTATCAGAAGTCACAAGCTAAGGCCAGGCCTAGTTCGTTCTTGGATAGACTTCAAAAGGAAAAATGAATCTGAAAAACATGGTATCTTCTGTGCACCAGACTGCAGCCATTTCATCTCCTATGGAACCTCATCCTTCAATTCCAATTACACTGCTACCATCAGTTTTTCTATTATATTTCACATTTAATTGTCTTTTAAGGGATATTATATAAACACAGATGAATGTAATTTGGAAGTTCAATTGCACATGTGTCAGTAAATTCAGACGAGAGTCTCACAGGACCCCTAACCCAACCCTCTTTTGTGTACAATACTTTACAATTTCAAGTGTCTATTTCATGACCACACAGAATTAAAAGATACAATATATTAATTCAGCAAGTGACGGTATAATATTTAGAAAGGATGCAATTTCTTTTATAAGTCCATGTAAATAACATTTTGTACAATTACAAATCTTACAAAATCATTCCATGAAGATTCTGTTGTAATTCATAAATAGAAGGAGGCAGAGTTATGGAAACTGTGAAACTCTAATAGCTCTGGCTAAATGTTCCATTACGTTGTTTTTCGTATCACTGTAAATGTTGTAAGTAGGGTTGTCAACCCTCCAGGATTGTCCTGGAGTCGCCAGGAATTAAAGATTAATCTTTAATTAAAGATTATGTCATGTGATGAAACCTCCAGGAATACATCCAACCAAAATTGGCAACTCTCAAATCATTTTATAAGGAAGAGAAAAATCATTGAAGCAAACGTGGGACATTGAACTACGATGATAAATATTACAAGAGTAATTCTATCCTTAAGATAAAACTCTTGAAACTGAGCTGCACAGCCTCTAATTATAAAAAATGCACACGAAAATGCTTCATAAATAGGAGATTGTTATGAATAATTATGTCATAGATGAAAAACAGATTAGTGTCCCCCTTGTTGCAGTGAATACAGTAAATCAACACAAAAAAACAATAGAAATCATGGTATAGAACCATATTCCACTACCAGCAAGATTTTTTTCACATGAATAAAAAAGTCACAATCCTGTAGTCCTTGCACACACAACACTCCCATTAAGGGTGGCCAGGTGCCCGGTTTTCGACCGAAAAGTCTGGTCGAAAAGGGGACATGAGTGTCTAGTCAGATCTACTGACCGGACACACAAAATCCAGTTTCTGCAGGTGGGGGAGGCACTGGGTCATCATCCGTGCCAGCCCCTACTCAGCCAGGGCCGCCTCCTACCTGCGTCAGGCGGCTGCAGCTCTCAGCCCCGCAAGTTAGTCCCTTCTGACCTGGGGGGGAGGGGAAATGCAGCGAGTGATGGGGGAAGGGAGAAAGAGAAGAGGATGGGGTGGGGCCTCGAGGGGAAGGAGTGGACGGGGCAGGGCCTCGAGGGGAAAGGACAGGCAGGGGCAGGGCGGGTCAGGAGAGGTTCCAGCACTCCTGCTGGACTGTCCATTTTTTAAATATTACCAAGTTGGCAACTCTAACTCCCATTTAAGTCAAAGAAGATAGGATGTACAATTGTTGCAGGACTGGGCCCTAGTAGAGCTCTGGTCAAGTGAAAAATTCCCTCCTTGGCACAAAAATTAAGTATACAAGAGCTGTGCATAGGGAAAATCCTTAAAAGCCTTTGGTTATATCTATGTCCATACTTGCAACAAATGTAATGGTTCCACAGTCAATGTAAAACTAAAAATAAAGCGGTAAATCTACACACCACCAACCAGACCAATTATCTCGGCTGGATGCTAGGGAGAACAGTGAGTAAGGAGGAAGAATTCACACCATCCCTGCCCAGACTGTAGAGTGGCAGAAAAACCCATTGGAAGCTACTGGCTGGAATAGCTTCTGCACCCCTAGCATTTCCCTTCAACTGATGAGGATAAAATTGAGGACCTGCATATGGACAGATCCCATACCCTGTCCCCTACAGACTGTTGTACCAGAGAGCCCCTGCATAGCTAGGTTCTGAACTGCATAATGAATGTGCAACCCTATGACACCCCCCCTGCAAACCTACTTTCCCCAACCCCCAGATATGTGCAGCAAAAACATTTTAGTTTTCTTGCCAGAGGCCTCTCTGTGCCCACAGACATGTAGGTAGGATTTGCCCCAAAATGCATAGCTTCTCAGGCCAAATTCATTTCTGGTTTAAGCATGTGCAACTCCATGAGTTCCCATGATTGATTTCAGTGCGGCCATAGGGGTGAGTAAAATATGGCACTGGAACATTCCTGTAGAGGACACCCTCAGTTCTGCCCTCTCCTGCTACTTACTGGAAGGAGGATGGTATATTGCAGAGCTGGCTGACGTCCCAAACCTCCTCAAGGGCACGCTAATAGTCATGTTTACTCAATCCTGTAGCTGCACTGAGTTCAGCCATAGGAGTATAGCAGCACCATCCCGGACCCTCAAGAATGTCTTTGAGGTCTGCTGGCCCCACCATGGGAACCTCTATGTAAGATAATCTAATATACAATATCAAAACTATCACATGGTCATCAATAGAAAAACATTCAGGAGACTAGCAGGCTCTGTTCCCTGATAAATAAGCTGCATATACAAGTACTTTTTTTTTAAGATAGCAAACTATAAAATCAAACATCTACTCTAATCAAAGATCTAATCAGATCTCATTAAAGATATGGCTCATTAAAGATATGTCTGGGCTCTATTTACAAGTGAATAATAGTGTATAGGCTTCAAAATTTCATAATACACGTTGGTATGCCTGTAATATAGCTTGTTGCACACTGTGGACAGGACTATTACTAGATTAAAATACCAGAAACTGGCAAATATAGTCAAAGGTTGGTTGATGTGCAGGCAGAGAAGAAGAGAGAGAGAGGTAGGTTGGCAGACAAGCATACAGTCTACATGCGTAAAAACTAATGGATTAAACCATCATCTAATAGTACATACGAGAGCAGGTGTACAGCATCAGTATGTTGTTTGATGTAGTACTGTCGATATTTGGAGAAGTCATGAAGCATCTGCAGAGGGTCAGGGCGAATATTAATACGATCCCTGTCTGTCCAGGTTTCCACAGCAACCAAAACCACCCTGGTGTTCAGCTGTTCCTTGTATATCTGGGGACAGAGACAGGACAGACATAGGAGTAGAACACTGGGTCAGACGTGCACAGTTAGCCAGTCAGAGTCAGCAGAAGGACAAGGAGGATAAAGAAAGAGGGAAACATGGGGAAATAGTTAGCTGATATGCCTAAAAATCTATAATCTGCTAAGCTTATTTTATTCAGTTTACTATTCTAGAGGACAAAATCCAGTTTCCAAATTCCAATTTTGACCTCCTATTTTTCCCCTTTACTGTTTCTCATGTCTGATCAAGTAACTGATCACTACACAGGAATATCTTACATTTCCCCATACAAATTTCCTGAAGATACACTGATTGATCTCAAGTACTGTTTTCTCCAAAACAGTTCTACAAAAACTTTATAATTCACATATACAGTTTGATTCTCATTTACACTAAGACCACTTCACTCCCACTTTAATTCCTCTTCGCACTGCAAGCGTGGTATAAACCCTATTTACACCCACTTTAAGGGCCACCTTGTCCTATCAGAGCAGGGTAAATGGGTTTAAGTACAAATGAGAATCAGGCCCTAAACATTTATTAACATAACTTTAAGATATAAGTAATCTTTGGTCACAAAGGGTTATTTCCGTGATAGAATAAACGTTCTATATAATTCAGAGTTTAATGTACTAGGTTTTCTATAACATATGCAAGACTTGCAGGTTTGCAAAGGACCTTATATTCCTCATTCGTCTTTGTTTGTCTGCAATTAGAAAGCATGGCCAAGGTGACACATGAAGAGGACTCCCTACCCAGATAGAATCAGCAATGTTTTAAGCAATTAATTTTTAATTCATGTGGCATACAACAGTTACTAAAGAGCATCTCCAAGAGTCACCATATTTTTTTACAAATACACTTTTTAATTTTTTTTATCAAATTATGACTAGAATGTCCAATATAATGTATAACTAGCCTGCCTACTGAAATATGATGGGTGCATCCACTGAATAAATCAACAATCACATTAGCCCTTTTATTAGAACATCAGCCAGTTTATGCCTAAAAGGAGTCAGCAGGCAACACACAGGTTGGAAAACAGGCAGTGAGCACAGGGACAGGAGAGATCAACCAGACAAGTTTAATTTTATCCAGAAAAGATTTGAAAGAAGGATTAGATATCAAGAAAAGTCTTGTGATAATGTGTTCTTTCTAAAGGAGTCAAGTTGAGAGTATGTGTAATCCATTGTTTGTGAGAGGGTGATTTATTGATTGCCAAAAGCAATATCATGAGATTATGGAAATCCAATAAGGCCAGATGAATAAAATCTTAGTTGATGTTTGATGGCTGGGAGTTACTCTACTTCCTGAAGCAGACAGATATTGTGAGTAGGTGGAGAGGGGACATGTAAGGACCTGATACTCTCAAAGTGCCAGTAACCAGTAACACTTCAGCAAGAAACACAGCCATGCCCCCTGGATCCATAGGGGGAATGCAAGGAGGAAACTTTCTGCTACATTTCAGGTTCCTTTTAAAATTAATGGAGACACCACACTACAGGCCCTTCATGAAAGGAAAAAAGTGGACAGAGTCTGAATGTTTATGCACCCAGCAGTCGGTGTGCACTCTTGCTAAAACCCACTGTGCAAATTATTCCTGCATTGATCAGTGCTAATCTGTAAGGGTGGGAGTGTGTGCATGGCCACTGGCAGCCAAAATAAGGACACAATAGCATTGTTTACTGCAGAATTTGGTCAAAATATTTCTTAAGATACATTCACTGACTTCCCAGACTGAAAAATCATTATTCTGAAATTAACTACAAGCAAAAAGGGAGAAAACCAAGAGAATTTATAAAAACAGAAAGTGATGAGAGATCAAATTAGTTCTATCAAGCACTGTAAAAATACCAAGGAGAAAAAAAGACCAGAAAATTTTAAGAAAATATAGAGTCTGTGTCTTTTTAGAACTCATCCTACTGAAAATTTATTATAGTACAATATATTTTAGACATATTTAAGCTAGTCATACCCTGCTTGCTCAATCAGAGCCCATATTGAGGTGACAGGGATGTTTTGGAAGGGTTCTTCATCAGCAGGAGTTCCCAGAGGCATTCTAGCTGATTTACCAGAATTCCTATGAAAGCTAGGGGGAGTCAATGCCAGTGCAAGGGCTGCAGCAACCTTTAGCATGATGCAGAATGAGCTTTCCCTATGTCAGCTTAATTCTACTGCCCAGTGTGGAAGAGGATGGAGGAACGCTGGTCCTAATTATCCCTGTGTTTGGGGAATCTAACAATGCCAGTAGGCGCTCAGTCCTTGACATCAGAGGATGACATTCATCTATGGCGCACAGGGCCAGCAAAACGTCCTTCCTCCGTATCACTTAAGACCAGTATTAGGGTTTAGCGGAGGAGTCACAGAGCAAGTGGTTACACAAGGATGTCTATGCATGCCTGCATGCTGAAAAAAGAATCTCTGTACCATCCTATACAAGCTGGCATATATGGCTATCCCCAGGGTGGGCTGGAGTCAGGCTAAAAAAGGGGTATCTCTGTTGGGGCCAACATCCTTCACAAATAACTCTCACATAGGCACAGAGCTAGCTACAATGTTAACCTGGAAGGAATTCTGAGATTTTCTTGGGTTGAACTGTATTTGCCTCTGTCCTTTGTTTTCCTATCTAGTCACTACTGTATATTTAATCTTTCTGTACCTCTTGTTTGGGGATGTGTAATATAATAATGCAGAAATAGTCCCTATTTTCAAATGATTGCTCTGATAAGACTCTCTCTGAAACTATAGGCTGTTTCACGTTATTACTGAAAAACATTCCAAGGCACTTCAATATTTTTATGCATTATATTTGTATTCACTTAAAAACTATGCAATGTACTTCATGACATTTTATGTACAATATATTAAACAATTAAAGAAAAAGATTAGGTGGTATTTCCTCCACGCTATACTTGACTGAACTGCACCACACAATACCACTGATTTCAGTGGAGTTTCAAGGAAAGAAGAGTCTGACTCAGAGTCTTGCTAACAATTGTATTCATAGCTTTATTTACCAACCTCAAAGATCTGAATTAACTGGTGGGAAAAATACAAGAGGAAATATAAAGTGCACAAAACAATCCTAATATATATGCCACAAGTATGATTCATCACATTTCTTTACTGTACATAAATTATAGCTGAATGTGTTGGGATATATATATTTATCAATCTACATTGTGATTCATATATCCAGGTAATATGTTATAGGTCATTGAGGCCTGGTATGAATGACACGTGCTTGACATGAATATGTGCATTGCAAGTTGGCAACAGAAGCAAGAACTTAAGGTCAAGGACTATTAGAACTATTTGTGCAAAAACAAATAGTGCAAAAACCTGCTCTTGTTATGTTCTGAGAAAAATACGGAAAATCAGCAGAAAAAGAAACAACGCCAGCTAGACTGATATAAAATTGTGTAAGAATTGGAGGAAATGGCACACCTTGGCTCATGGCAGCCCGCCCAGGATTGTCTCTTTGTAATTGTGTGGGTAGAAGGCCTAGTAAACAAGGCAAAGAACTGATGAAGCGACGGAATGGATTATAAATGGTTGCCTATAATTTCTGCAAATTGGAGTTGTTTATTGATCCAGAGTCCTATGTGGATGTAGAAGTGGTTTTTGCTGGCTCCCCACATCTTCTGATCGGAAGGAATCTTGACTGGCCATCGGGACCATTCTGACCTTTGGACTCTGTATAGTATGTTTGGGGTGTGAATGTGTAGTGAGTAGGGTTTGTTTTGTAATCAATAAAGAGCATTTAGAGTATTATATACCACTACTGTGTCCAGTATCTGCCTGCTCCCCATCCCGTACGGAGACCTCTACTGCGGGTCTAACATGCGGTGGAGAATGGGGAGGGGGGAGAGATATTAAGAAGTGCCGGATTTCGAGACGGGTTCTTACAGTGTTGGGGGAGTCCTTATTTAAGACTAATAAAGGTGACTCCTTATTTGTGAGAAATGTGTGAGAAAAAAAACATGTGGGGAGATACCACGTGGTGTTATTGTAATAATGTTTAAAACACTGTTTAAGAAGAGAAGTAAAGGGGTGGAAGAGGCAACCCAGTGGACTAAAGTTAAAATCCCTTCTGTTAGAGAAGGAGATTATTGCATTTGGGACATGCCCTTGGATGGAAGGTGCAGTGGAACCAGATGTAATATTTGATATCTTAGAAAACATGTTTGAGAATTATGTACGACTGTACAAACCTAATGCCAGTAAAAAGCAAATAGCATGGTATCGGGCTGTTGTGGCAAGCTGTAAAAAAGACAATTGCATGTAAGGGGGAAGTCTGTGCAGAGTTACAAACATTACAAGAGAATTTTAAAACTTGACAGGAAAATTTGGAACGGGAAGTGAGGCAGGCACAGATAATGCAAACTCAATTAGAACAAATGGGGAAACAAAATAGGGAATTGGAGAACGGAATGATGGATTGGGAAAAGATTAAAGCAGACAAAGATAAATTAGGCCATCAAGTGATAGGAATGAAATAGTTAATTCGAGATTTGACTAAGGAAAAGGAAGAGGAGATCGCAAGCGTTTCTCATAGTTGGTGCCAGAAAACTATAGCAGCATTGAAATAGCAAGTGAAAATACAGGAGCTGCAAGTTGCGGCTGTGTGTCAAAAAGAGAGAGATTTGGATTCCAATGATATTTGGTATGGAGAAGATCTGAGAGGGGGTCAAGAGAAAAGGGAATTTGACCAACCTCGAGATGGGCTTTATACTGAGTTGAGGGAAGAAATAAGAAACTGTCCGGGAGAGCCTAAGCCAGAAAAGTCTGAAGCAGTGATAGAATGGAGATCAACCATTAAGGATGCAGCGGGGGAGATACAGTCAGAGGAGACACAAATAATTTGTGCAAGTTCATCAGACTTCAGGTGATGGTAAAGTCATTAGGCCCAGTGAATATGAAAAATTTAGCTACATGGCTAGTACAGTGGGCAGGATTATGAGGAATAGAGAATTTAAATATGAGTGAATCTTATAGGTTAATCAGGGCAGCTACTATTGGAGAGATTAGACAGGAAGTAGATCAAGTGAAAAATGCTTTGGACAGGCAGCCAGAAGCACACCAACTGATACCACGATTTATTATGCTGTTAGGAAAAGAAAGACGTCAAAGACCCATGAAGGTGTTAACCAGTGCAGATTACATGAAGCCTGGAGATTCACAAGGGATTACCTGTTAAGAAGAATAACATTGGGATTACTGACTGGAGAAATCCCAGGGCGGAGGTCACCAGACATGTCAGAATCGATTCTTTGATGGCAGTTGATTTGAATCGAAGGGAATTTTGGAATTATGTGTTTGAAGGATTGGACAGAAAAGTATTAGAGATGTCTACTAATTTGGTAAACCAAGCCGCCCAGGATGAGAGGTTAACTGTTATGGATTCACTGGAGCACTGGATAGTATGCCAACAAATGATGACAGGGGGAAGCCAGATAGAAGAATTGAAACCTAGAGTACCTTTTGTTGAAGCAATAACATATTCAAATGAGAGTGCTTATAGATCAGGATACTGTGAGAGAGGAAGAAACCGCAATAGAGGACAAAACACCCCACCCCAAGGAGGTAGAGGATGGAATAATCAAAATGAGCTCCAGAAGGGAGTAGATGTGATTTGGAATATCGCTTGGAGGTATTTGAAATTGAGGGGAGTAGATATGGATAAGTGGAATGGGAGACGTGCTGATGAATTGATCAAGAACTGCAAAGGATGGAAGAAAAAATGTTTAAGGAGCAGAAAAAGGTTGCAGCTATGCAAGCTGAGGGTTCAGAGAAACCTGCTCTATAGAGAAGCCCCGATCACAAGTTGCTCCCCAAGGGTCCTCAGGAGTGGGAGATGGTAACTAGATTAAGATGGGATTCAAATGGGAGGCCTAGGACAACTGTCATTGTGGGAGATAATGGACCCAAAGATGCCCTATTGGATAGTGGAGCTGGTGTTAATATTGTAAGTAGAAGTTGTGATTTGTCTCAATATGTGTCAGAGATCATTACAGCAGCCTCCTTTATTGGGGAAGGAGTGACAGGAAAAATGTAACATTCAGTAGAAATAGCTATACCCAGAGAGAGAGTGGGGGATTTTTGTAGTAAAGAACAAATGCTTCAGATAGATCAGGCGGCTGAGCCAGTAATATTGGGGACTCCTTTTTTGAAGAGGAATCGGTTAATTTTGGATTTATCTATGGAGTTCTGTGGTGTGTGCCCAGCTGGACGGAAAGCATCCTGACAGCAGGGTACATTCCAAGAATATGTGCTGCAGAAGCAGTGGAGGAGATTATACTGGATCAACAGGATGTGTGGGTAAAGGAGTTTCCCAATGTATGAGTTAAGAATAAAGCAGAATGTGTTAAAATCGAAGCATGTATTAAAATCGTGGGGGACAAAGTGCCACCACAGAGACAGTATAAATATCCTGTGCAAGCAGAGGCAGGAATTGAGAAAATAATTGAATCATTAGAGCAACAGGTAGTGATTGAAAAGGGGAATTCCTCATACAAATAGCCCACTTTGGCCCATATTAAAAGCCTCAGGAGATTGGAGATTGACAGTGGATTTTAGACATATTAATAAAGCTACTCCCAGTATGGCACCAATAGCAGCAGATCTACCTCAAGTGATGGAAAGAATACAGGAAGCCTGTAGTGGGGCAGCTGAAGAGGGCTTATTGGGAGCCAATCAGGGCCAGGCTCAGCCCTATAAAAAGGCTGCTCAGAGAGGGAGCACGCAGTCTGTCCCAGGCCTTTGATAGGGGAAGGTCTGTCTCCAGGGCTGGGAGACTAGCACCTAGGACAGCGCAGTGCTGGGCAGGCTAGGGGGAGCAGAAGGGAATTCCAGCCTGGTGTCTGCCAGGCTGCAGGCCCTGAGGGGAAGTGCCTAGCTGGTGCGAGGGGCCGAAGGGGAAGCAGCCCAGGGATGTGGACAGACGGAGGGAGAGAGGAGGGCAGGACAGCTGCCACTAGAGGGTCCCTGAGTTGGGACCCAGAGTAGTGGGCGGGCCTGGGTCCCCCCTTCCCCCTTGCCTTACACCCAGCCAACGGGAGTGGCTGTCTTGGGCTGCACCAACACCCTGCCAAGAGGGGTGTGACTTTGGGGGTGCAGTTGCCCACATTGGCCGGGGCACAAAGAGACAACTGATTGACCCGCCCCCGGAAGGGGGCGAGGATGGACTAAGGGACTGCCAGAGGGCGGTGGCCTGAAGAGGACGCCGCCAAGTTGGGAGCAAAGCGGGTCCACACGCCGACCGAGGGCGATACGACGGATGGGACACCACCGGGAGAGGGCGCTCCAAGGCTGGGAGAGCTAATTCCTAAGGACAACCAGCAGGAGGCACCGCAGGGGTGAGTCCACGCTGCTACAAGGCCCCTAAATGGTTCTCTGTCATAGATTTGGCAAATTGTTTTTTTGCCATCCCATTGCGTCCCAATTCTGGGGCCTGCTTTGTGTTTACTTTTAAGGTACAACAGTATTTATTTAAAAAAATTCCCCAGGGCCTACACTGTGCTCTGGCTATTGCACACCAACAAGTGGTGTTATTGCTGGATCAATTATCCAAAGAGGATCAGGAGAATGACATATTAGTGTGGGGGGACACAGAAGAGGAGGTGACTGAGCAGACTAAAGAAGTGTTGAGACTCATCCAGGAAAACGCTTTCAAGGCTAATAAAGAGAGCCCAACTAGTGCAGAGGAGAGTGAATTATTTGGGGGTGATCCTAGGGGAACAAGGAATTCAGGTAGATCAACAAAAGGTAAAATCATTAATGAATTTACCAAGGCAAAGGATTCTCATGCATTGAGGGTGATGTTAGGAGGGTTTAACTATTTAAGGAAACACATCTGGAATTTTGCGATTATAACTGGACCCTTGTGACGTTTACTAAAAAAGAAAGTCGAATGGGAGTAGGGGCCTGAACAAGAAAAAGCTTTCTGTCATTTAAAACAAGCCTTGATGCAAGCTCCAGCATTGAAATTCCCAGAGATAAACAAGTCATTTGTGATTAAGTTGGCAGCAACCCAACAGAGTCTAGCGGCAGTATTAATGCAGGAAATTGACACTAAGTTTATACCAATGGCATACGAGTCTAGAAGATTAACCCCATACAGAGCAGCAGTTTGGGATCTGTGAAAGAATGTTTAGCTGCTGTGTGGGCCATTGAAGCTTTTGCTTTGACTACTGGCACAGCCCCTATTATCAATACAAACACCTCACTCTCCCCTGAAGTATATTTTATCAGGAAAACTGCAGGGGAAATGAGTATCGAATGCCAGGATGGCCCAATGGACCTTGATGTTAACTAGCAGAGATGTTACTTAATAACAAACAAGCAAGGATGTTACCATATGCCCTCCTGATGGATGGAGAGGAGCATGAATGCCCACTTCCAGAAACCGAACCAAAGTTAGTTGAAGAAGCACCCCCAGCAGATGACGTGTTAAGCCTCGGAGAAAAAGAGGTTTGGTTTACGGATGGTAATTCATACCATGAGAACTCTAGGCAATATACGGGATATACTGCTGTACAACTTGATGGGGAAACTACTTCTGGTTCTGAGGGTATGACTTCAGCTCAGGGAGCAGAGGTCAGAACTCTTAGTGATCTGCTTATACAGAAAAATAATGTTGCAGACTGTCTTTATGTCTTTATGGATTCAGACTTCATGGTACAAGGACTGTTATACTGGATTGGGATTTGGAAAAAGAATCATTGGGAAACAGCTGAGGGGAAAAATTTGGTCCAAAAGGAGAACTGGAAATCTATCTATGATTGGTTGAAAAAACACCCAGGAAAATTAAGAGCAAGACATATTAAGGGTCATCAAAAGCAAGAAGG
The DNA here is from genome assembly GCF_013100865.1 of Trachemys scripta elegans. Taxonomy (NCBI): domain Eukaryota; kingdom Metazoa; phylum Chordata; order Testudines; family Emydidae; genus Trachemys; species Trachemys scripta. The sequence goes on along the minus strand of NC_048308.1, from coordinate 59,954,238 downwards.
GAATGAAAAATATTGAAATGATGAAGCGGAGGCTTTAGCTAAATTAGCAGCAAAGGAACCTTTGGGAGTTATGGTAGTTACTAGAGCTCAAGCCATAAAACCGGAGGTTAAACGTGAGGAAAGATTGGGAAACGGGAATATACAAGGTGGCTATGCGGTGAATAAAAAAATAGAAGAGGTAAAGAGGGCACCTGACAAACTTCAAAGAGAAGAGATTATTAACCTGTGTCACTCTATGGCCCACCAAGGTATAGAGAATACTCTCTTTAAGGTAAAACAAATTGGAATATGGCCTAAGGTGCAAAAGGGCATAGAAAACTTTGTTAAAAACTGCAAAAGGTGTGCAGCAGACTGGAATAGACCACTGAAATTGGGACCCTTGTTGCACCAAAGAATTGTGCAGCCATGGAATAGAATACAAGTTGATTATTGTGACAAAGTGGGACTGTTCTTAATGTTTCCTCTGAATACTGGGTGAGTGCCTCAGTTTCCCCTATGCATTTCTTAAGTCTCCAGTGTGCATAAATGGCCGACACACTGTATTCTGGCAACAAATGGCTGGGGCCCTTCCCCCCTGCAAGGGAATAGCTGAAGGTGAACAAAGAGATCAGGTGACCTCCTGGCCCAGGAAAGAGACAAAGGCCAGAAAATAGGGGCTGGAGGAAGTTTCAGTTTGGAGCTGGCTGGGGACAGGGAGTGAGTGCAGACGGGGCAGTCTGGCTCGCTGGGCCCCAGAATGGACCCGGCTGAGGGATCCTGTTTTCCGTACCTACAAGGTCTGTTTTAGACCGTGTTCCTGTCATCTAATAAACCTCTGTTTTACTGGCTGGCTAAGAGTCACGTCTGACTGCGAAGTGGGGGTGTGTGCAGGACCCTCTGGCTTCCCCAGAACCCCGTCTGGGCGGACTCGCTGGGGGAAGCGCACGGAGGGGCATATGCTGAATGCTCTAAGGTCAGACCCAGGAAGGTGAAACCGTGTGAGCTTCTTGCCCTGAAGACAGTCTGCTCCAATGGAGAGGAGACTCCCCAAAGTCCTGACTGGCTTTGTGGGGAGCAGTTCCAGAGCATCGCCCGGGGACTCCGTGACAATTATATTGATAAATTGCCTAAGACCCAAAGGGGGAATCAGTATTTATTAGTGATAGTAGATTCCTTCTCTGGATGGATGGAGGCAATTCCCACTAGAAATCATACTGCAGAGACTACTGCCAAAAAGTTGTGGGCCAAAAGTTGCCGATCCCTGAGCTAGTGTATGTAAGTCTACCTGAACTGGGAATTACACCTCTCAGCTGTTGTTCAGATGTACCCTAAGAAAGCTTAGAGATGTTAGATAGCACAGCAACAAGACATACTGCATAGTCAATGATACTAGAATGCACTAGCTCTGCTACATTATCTAGTGCTGATGTGTAACAAATTCGCCGTCTCATAGTTCTGGCATACATAACAACAAATTTACAATGGAGCTGAAATTGCGATAGTTTTGCTGCACATTTTCTGCATTAGCATTGTTACATTGCACCCCATATTCTTCATAGTTGTATGATTATGACATAATTATGATGCACTTTGTACAAGATGGGTCAAGAAAGGTGTCATTGGAAAAGTTCTGATTTGCTGAATATGATTATCCTATTTGCATTCATGTATCATTTTTGTATCTGAAGTCATAAATATTGACTATGGATCTGTATTTCAAGTGGGCTTACTTTGGAAAACACCCACAGCCAGCCTTTCAGGTACAACAATGAAGAAGCCAGACAGTGCTAATAGTTGATCAACAAAGACAATGGGCCGTGGAATAACTTAGCCTTCCTGAGAGCCAGACAGCCTGTAAGTAATGGCTGCTATGACTCTGCAAGGGATGTAACCAGACCACATGTCTCTGGACTCCTGTATTTTCCCACAAACTGGTCTGGGAACCAAGTTTGAAACAAAAGGTTCCTGCCATCTGAAAAAGCTATATAAGGCAGGGAGTGAAATCACTGGTTGTTCTTCACTCCCCCACAACCGAACACCTAAGCGAAGCTCCAAAAGAAAAGGACTTGGAACGGGGGGTGGGGATCCCAAGCTGCAAAGCAAGTGCAGCTTGTGCCTTGAGAATCTACAAGCCTGCTTGTGTCATCAGCCAGGGTGAGAGATTGTTAATTCAAATCCTATCCTTCTAGTATATTAAGCTTAGTTTGCATTTTTGTTTATTTGCTAGGTAATCTGCTTTGATCTTTTTTGCTATCACTCAATCACTTAAAATCAATCTTTTGTAGTTAATAAACTTGTTTTATGCTTTATCTAAACCAGTAAGATTGGAGTGAAGTGCTTGGAAATCTTAACTCAAGGGGCAGGGGCTGTTGCGTTTCCCCTCCACATTGAGGGAGGGGCAAACTTTATGAGCTTACTTTGTACAAATCTCTGTGCAGTGTAAGACGGTACAATGTTGGATTTATACTCCGGGGGAGGGTCAGGGTGGAGGGTACGTTCCTGGGGAGCTGGGAAATTGGCTGGTGTCTGCTGGTTGCACTCAGATTTGTGTGAGTGGCGCCACCTGCTGTCGTGTTGGGTGATAACAGGGCCTGGGTGAGGCTGGCTGTGTCCCCAAAGCATTGTGAGCAGGGCCAGTCCAGCTGTGTGTCTTAGAGAGGCACAGTGGGCTCCCAGACTGCACCCCGTCACAAGCATCTCAAGCCTACTCACACAGTGATGGGAAGTACATATTTATTTTCTATCTCCAAATTTTAAAAAGTTGCAAATATTTCACTTAGACACGTCTGGTTCCCCCAGTGTGGCTGACCCCAGGGCCAGCTGCTCAGGCCCTAAGTCCTGGGGCTGCCCCCGGCAGCTGGTGCCACTGCCCTCCTCCAAGTAGCGGCCTCCCCACCCCCTCCCCAGCAGTGGTCCCAGAGGCAGACAGAGCATTTGCTGCTCAGCAGCCCCCAGCACCTGGTGCCACTGGCCCCATCTTGCCGAGCCGTAGCTCCTTATTGCCTGCGACCTGTCCATGACTTTTACTAAAAATACCCATGACTAAATAAATCATAGCCTTAGTAATGACTACTGGCTACTATTCCTGCTAATGTCCTGCAGTAGCAGTGCTGGTGCACTTCCACACTGGCTACTGCAAGATGGGGCTGATGATTCTCAGCCCTTCCCCTGTGTGCTGAAGCAGACAGCTTATTAAGTCTGGATGTGTTTCCTTTTCCTGAATTTACTCACAAGGTACAAAAAGTCGTGTTGCTTCAAAACTGATAGCTGAAACTGGATTAGTTTCTGAGTACTTTCATGGTTCCTACTGGTTTCCATTACAGGCAACTACAAGGGGAAAACATGGCCAAATATATCTAAATATGAGCTTTTAAGGGGAAAACACTGATACTATTCAGACATGTGAGAATGTTTTCCTTTAAGAAGCTGTCAAATCAACACACGGAGATCTATTCTTCCTTCAGTATGCCACATAACCCCAAAACTGTGTGCAGTAGTTATATGTATAACTGGGAGAGAGAAAGCATATGTTTTATCTCCAGTTTTGTTTTCAGTTTATAAAAATAAGTTTCATACAAAACCAGTTCATTTCTTATCACATGTATATGTACTAGGCATGCTGTGAATTCTGTTAAATGTTCTCCATCCCTCTCACTTATAAAAATGTTCCTTCACAAGAGGCTTTTTATATTACTGAAATGAAAATACTTATTCACACGCTTCTGTTATACCCCCATCAGATATTTGTATTTTCTATGAGCTGTGCTCACAGCATTGCCTACTTGTGGCAGTTAGGAGCACTGCAGGATTTTATATATTATGGCTAGACTACACTACCCGCCCCGATCGGCGGATAGAAATCGATCTCTCGGGGATCGATTTATCACGTCTCATCTAGATGGATAAATCGATCCCCGAATCAACGCGCGTACTCCCACCTTGTCAGGAGGAGTAAGCGCCGTCGACGGGGGAGCCGCGGCGGTCGATTTGCCGCCATCCTCAGAGCGGGGTAAGTCGAATAGGATACGTCAAATTCAGCTACGCTATTTGCGTAGCTGAATTTGCATATCTTAAATCGATTCCCCCCCCCAGTGTAGACCTAGCCTTAGATAGAGATAGATTTAATCAAGCTTTGAGATATATAGATAGATAATCTAATTATTCAACAGTGACTCGTGGAAAGCTCCTTCACAGTTCTGAGTTCCCCCAGAGGGCAAATTTGTGGCAGCTGCAAGCTTTGAGAAAATACCAAGAATAAATCTGTGGTTTCTTACAAATAGGAACCTTTCTACATAGCAGCCCAAGTCAATCCTCTGCAGTAAAACTGTAAAATTATTTTTTCAACCATTTAACAAGTGCTGATTTCATTTATTTTCATCCTAATGTCTGTAAAGCCAACTTTCCATATGACTTAAATAATCAACTCGGTGATAATAGTTTTCAGGAACCATAATGATACTTACTGCATCTACAAGGTTTACCACAGATTTTGCAAAGTTGTTTGTGTACGCCTGGGAAGAACGATGTTTTTTGAACTAAAAGAAAAAATTAAAAAGAAATTAGAACTTGAATAATTACTGGAGTTAGATTTGTTTCAGCAAATGTGGAAAATGAATAATCTTAACACATGCTAAGGGAGAAATCACAAAAAATGGTCTTTCCAGATCACAGCATGCCTCCTAAAGTCTATGCTTCTGTGGAATTAAATGGAAGCCTGTGCCAGGCTCAATAACATTTAACATGTACACATACAAAATATTTTAGTAAAAACTGTTCAGCCATAAAACAGCCTCTTAAAACTTTAAGAGTTTAAATAGTCAAATTTTTAAAAAGACATAATTGGGGCTAACGTGAGTTTTTCTAGAGCTCAAACTTATAAATGAGAGCTCAGAACTGGCCCCTAATTGTCACGTTTAAACCATTTAACTACCATTCACCACTGACAGTGCCCCACAACCTGAACTCTGACACCAAGAAGATGCCACCCTCTAATTGTCATTTTACATACAACCCTTGACCAACCTATCCTTTCACAATATATCCTACTACCGCACCAAACATCCACAACTACTAGGGTCGGGTATGCGTAGAAGGGTGAAAAGGGGACAGAGTTAAGCTTGCAGTGCTTTATCTGTGTTAAGATAATGGTGAATGAGTGTTTGAGGGTAGAGAAATAGAGACTAGGTATTGTTAGATGGCTTAACTTTTCATTTTCTTTCTTTTTGTGGATATGTGTTGCATGTGTAGCAGACTTAACTGTTTCTGAAGTTTTTTGTGTATTATAATAAATGTGCATGTGACTTTCTGTATATTGTCTATCAATCCCCTCTGCCAACAAGTCAAACTTGCCAAAGATGATTGAGACTCAACAAAATTGTAAAGTTACAATTGTATTTCACAATATGATCTGCAAAAAAGGAAAATTTGTGTCTTCAAAATGTCATGGACAATGAACTCAAAATCTGCAAAAAACAAACTAGCTAAAAGTTTTCCATGAAAAAGTTCTCACCAATTTCAGCCAATCCTGCTTACTAGCAACAGGTCTTGCTACTAAAGAGTCATATTATGAGGTTCCTCAAAAGGTCTTATCTACCCTCATTCTAAAGCATAGTAGACTTGATGTGAGACAAGAAGGTTCATGTGCCAAACTCTAAGCAACTGAGTTAGTACTCACATGCTTAAAGTCAGGCTCATGCTTAAATACCATCCTGAATCAGGGCGAGTAAAATGAAGACTTCCTGGACTCTAACAGACATGCCTGGAGCCCCTTACAGAAGGAAATTTAAAAATTACAACTATTTAATAGTTTTATCTAAACAGCCAGTTACTTTACCTGTCAAACTAAACATTATAGAAATAATCTCTCAAAGCTGCTACATCACATTAAATTGGTAAACTGTATACCAATTTTTCTTTTCATTCACACCGATGCTATTTTTGTCTCATGCAAGTCATTCAGTTAAATACATATGAAATGCATAGAGATGGTGGATTTCACCCTATCAGCCTTGACTCAAATAGCAGCTACAGCCCATCCACTCCACTTGCACAAGGTGATAAGCCATTGTGTATTCACTGATCCCATGGCTCCCTCCTGTGGCCTACTTGAACACCACCTTCCTCAGTGGCCTATGCACAGCCAGTGCTGGGATCCCCACTTCCCACACCACATAGGGTTGGCAGGGGACCCTACCTGTGCAATTGCTCTTTTAGCAAATCACCTCATGCAGCACCAACATGGGGCTTAAATGGTATACACCAACACCATTAAAGTAGATTTTGAGGTTTTTCCTTAGGGAACCCTTTGGTACTAGTATATATTTTATCCTTAACAAGTTGAAACAATTTTCTGGAAGTGGAAAGTGAAAACAGTATTCTTGTGTTTCATTCTTCATTAAAATATTTGAAAACAGAGAGCTATACTGACAGTATAAAATACCAGAGAAGTTCCAGAAATAGAAACTAAGATGAATACAACTGTCTAAAAATAAAGAATGGAAATAATGCATTTACTTGGGTCTTCATTGTTACAATGAGTGAAAGTTTTAAGAAAATATGAAAAGCGAGTTAAAACATTATACAATTATCAATACTTGATACATTTCAATGTCAGCAACACTGTGTAAGAGGATTTTTTCAAAGTAAAATCTTACTGCAGGAGAAATCTGCCCTCTACTGGTAAGCAAAACTCATAAGTATATGCTTATAAGTTCTGGGTAGTACAACCCTTACTCACATTGGTGAACACTTACAAGTAGCCTAATTTGACAATTTCGTATCAAAAATGGCATTACCTGTTTCTGAGTCACCGATGACTCAGAAGCAAACGATTTGGAATGCTTATGGATCGATGTTCTAACAACTAAGCACAAGATGGGATACTAGCTGGTGTCTGCTACAGTTCACCAAATCACACTAGAGAACGGTATGACTGGCTCCCTTAAGAATCTATCTTATAATGTGTAAGGAATAAAATGTGTTAATATGGGGGATTCAATCTGAGTGACATGTTCTGGACTTCTCATGCTGCCAGTAGTAAAACATCCTTTGGAATTTTTAAATATTATAGATGACAATTTCCTAATTCAAAAAGTGTCACTTCTAACAAAATGGAATTATATATAAGACCTTATCTTGACAGATAAAGAGGAATTAATCACAGATCTAAAAAATTAGTAGCCGTGTAGGTCCAAGTGCTGAAGGCTTGATTACATCTGTTATGTGCAAACAGAATATACGCCAAACCAGTCATATGGATACTTGGTGCTTTTAAAAGGCCAATTTCTCTAAGTTGAAAACAATTATGAGCTGAATCAGCCGGAAGAAATAACTTAAAAAGAAAAATCTGAACAATAATTAGGAAATGTTTAAGAATATTTTACTAGATGCTCCAAAAAACCAACAATTCCACAATTGAGAAAGAAGGCTATACTGGTATTTAAAACAAACAAACAAAAACCTTGCTTAGCAATGAAGTGAAAGCAGCAGTCACAAATAAAAAAAACATAGAAATGGAAAAAATAATTAATATGAATTAGAAGCTAGAGCTGTAGAAAATTGGTAAGAGAAGCAAAAGGACACAAGGAGAAATCTATGGCCAGCAGAGTTACGGACAATAAGCTGTAGGTTTTTTTTATGTATTTCTAGAACAAAAGGAACCCTAACGATGGTACTGGTCAACTACTAGATAGACGCAGCAAAATTGGCAGAAGTGTTCAATACGTACTTCTGTTCATTTAGCTTTTTTCAAAATACAGATAATGTATTTTTATCCTATGATGAATACCTTCCATTTCAAAAGTGATTCAGGAGGATGCTAAAAAACAGCTACTAACCTCAAACATTCTTAAAATTAGCAAGTCCAGATAACTTGCATCCAAGAGTTGACAGAGGAGCTCTCTAGACCATTAATGTTGATTTGTAATAAGTCTTGGAACACTGTGGAAGTTCCAGGGGACTGGAAGAAAGCTAATGTTGTGCCAATATTTTAAAAGGGTAAATGGCACAACCCAGGTCATTACAAGCCTGTCAGACTGACTTTGATCCTGGACAAAATAATGGAATAGCTAATATGGAGCTTGATAAATAAAGACTTAAAAGAGGGTAATATAAATAATGCCAATCAAAACGGATTTAAAGAAAATAGATCTTGTCAAAACTAACTTCTTTTTTTTTTAAATAAGATTTCAACTTTGACTAATAAAGGTAATAGTGTTGATGAAATATACAGTAACTCCTCACTTAAAAGTTGTCCTGGGTAACTTTGTTTTGTTGCTGATCAATTAGGGAACATGCTTGGTTAAAGCTGTGCAATGCTCCCTTCTAACGTCGTTTGGCAGCTGCCTGCTTTGTCCACTGCTTGCAGGAAGAGCAGCCTGTTGCAGCTCGCTGGTGGAGGCTTGGAACCAGGGTGGACCGGCAGCCTCCCTATCAGCTCACCGCTCCCTTAAGTTCCCTGTGCAGCAGCCACTGCCCAGCTGTCCCTCCCCCCACTGCCATGTGCTGCTCCTGCCCTCTGCCTTGGAGCTGCTCCCAGGAGCCTCCTGCTTGCTGTGCAGGGGAGGGGGGTAGAGAGAGGCTAATGTCAGGGTACCTCCCTCCCCCCTACTCCTGCTCCCTGCTTACCCCTTCTCCATATAGAGCAGGATGGGGACAAGACAGGGCTCAGGATGGAGAGAGCTTGCTGGTCGCAGCTGCTGTCTGAACTTCCTGATCTTTTTAAAGGCAATATACATAGAGTGGTGTCAGCATACTCAAAGGGGCAATGCGCATCTCTCTCTCTCCCCCACACACAGGGTGTGTGTCTCTGTCTCTGTCTGGCATGCTGTCTCCCCTCCCTCCATTCATGCTGCCTTGTAGAGTGTGAGGCTACATTCACAACAATGTGTTAACCCTTGAGGGCTCAGTCGATTGCTAGTTCATCATTTAGCAGTAAGGCATTCCCTGGGAAATATCCCACCCTCTGACTCCACCACCTCAACCAAGCTTCACAATCATCATTGCTGTGTACAGTATTGCTGTGTACAGTAAACTGTTTGTTTAAAACTTATACTCTGTGTGTGTGTGTGTGTGTATATATATATTAAAAAGATATAGTTTTTTGTCTGGTGAAATAGATTTCCCTGGAACCTAACCCCCCCATATTTACATTAATTCTTATGGGGAAATTGGATTCGCTTAACATTGTTTCGCTTAAAGTCGCATTTTTCAGGAACATAACTACAATGTTAAGTGAGGAGTTACTCTATTTACACTTCTGCAGGACATCTGACTTGGTACTACATGACATTTTGATTAAGAAACTAAAAAGATACTAAATCAACATGGCACACATTAAATATATTAAAAACTGGCTGATAGGTCTCAAAACATAATTGTAAACAGGGAATCATCATCAAGCGCATATGTTTCTAACGGGATCAGTTCTCGGCCCTATGCTATTTAAAATTTTTATCAGCAACCTGGAAGAAAACAAAGTACTCCTGGTAAAGTTTGCAAATGACACAAATAATAGGGGGTGGGGCAGAAAGGAGCCAATAGCTGCTGCCGCTCCTCCGGGCCGCCGGTGAGGGACGGTCCGCCGCTTCCGGCTTCCTCAGGGAGACGAAAGCGGCGACTCCGTCACTGGCAGCTCGCACTGCAGGCAGACCTGCCGCAGCCGGGGGAGAGGCGCCCCTCCCGCGACCCCAGTCCATTCCCCTCAGACCTGTCACAGACGGGGGGAGAGGTGACCCTCCCCTAGCCCCAACCCAGCCCAGTCCCCCGCCGGACCTGCTGCGGATGGGGGGAGAGGGTCCCCAACCCAACCCAGCCCAGCCCCAGACCTGCCGCGGATGGGGAAGAGGCGCCTATTCTGTGGCCCCAGCCCAGAAGCTACCACGGTGGGGAGAGCCACCTCTTCCCTCCCCCCTCCCCCGACCAGGTGCTGCTGCTGCTGGGAGAGAAAGCTGTGGGGAGTCCTCTCTCCCCACCGTAGCCCCAGGGCAGCCTGCACCCCAAACCCCTCATCCCCAGGCCGAGCCCTCACTCCCCCCACACTCCAACCCCCTGCTCCAGCCCCCTCCTGCACCCAAAACCCCTCATCCCCAGCCCCATCTCAGAGCCCGCATCCCCAGCCAGAGCCCTCACCCCCTCCTGCACCTCAACCCTCTGCCCCAGCCCTGAGCCCCTTCCCACACTCCGAACCCCTCAACCCCACCCCTGCCGCATTAATTTTATTATGTACACCAATATGGAGGTGATGTGTCGCACCACACCTCCATATTGGTGCACATAACAAAATTCATTCCGCACATGTGTGGGAAAAATTAGAATGAACACTGGTTCTGAGTTGAGGGCACAAATCTCAGATATCCAGCAGGCCGACGTCACCACTACCAGGAACGCAACCTTCCAGGAAAGGAGAAGGAGGGAGCAAGAAGCCAGAGGCTCGAAGGGGGAACCCATGAGCCACGACAGTACCAGATTCAAGTCCCATGGAGGTACAGGATGCCTAACATGTGGGTAGAGGCTCTCCAGGCCCTTAAGGAATCTGGCTGTGATATCCTAAGCGAAAACTGACCTGCCCTCGAACGGCGGGTGGAAGGCTGAGATAGCTGCAAAATGGACCTTGATTGATGAGAGGGACATGCCCTGGACCTTGAGATGCAGGAGGTAGTCTAGAATGAGCTGCAATGAAGTTCGCTCACGGCAGACACCTTTATCCGCAATCCAGCAGATGAACTGCTTCCACTTGATCATGTAGCTCACTCTGATGGAGGGCTTTCTACTTCCCAACAAGACTCGCTGAACCTCGGCCCAACACTGGTGCATCTGCACATTTAGCCACACAGCAGCCAAGCCATCAGATGCAGCGTGGCCAGGTTCGGGTTCGGGTGCAGAAGAATGCCATGGTTCTGGGAAAACAAGTCCACCCCGAGCGGCAGCTGGAACGGGGTCGCCACTGAGAGGCAACACTGCTGAACCACTGTTGGCACAGCTGTGCCAGCGCTATGAGGATGACCTTCGCCCTGTTTTCATGAGGACCCTGGGCAGCAATGGCACCCAAAGGAAGGCGTACATTAGAGCCCCCGACCACGGCCGAACATGAAGCGGCCGAACATGAAGGGGCCGAACATGAAGGGGCCGAAGTGCCGGTGCCCCGGGAAAATGGAAATATGGAAGTATGCGTCCTTTAAATCGAGGGAGGCATACCAGTCTCCCAGATCCAGGAAGGGAATGATGGAAGCCAGGGAGACCATGAGAAAGAGAAGGTTACCCCCCTTGTGCAGTAACTGATGTTCTTCGAGATGGTTGTCCCTGTGGGTGCTCCACTTTAAGTGTCTTGGTGCCCTGCACTTGTAATCGGAGATTTGCAGTAGCAGTGCCCTGGTTGGCCGCGGCAGGCAGCTACTTAGCGTATGCAGCCAACTATCCCTCGGTTCCTTCTCTACCCCAGAGCGTCAGTGTGAAACTCCGAAGTAGAGGGAAGGAGGAAGGGTAGTGGAGCACCCACAGGGACAACCATCTCAAAGAACCTCAGTTACTGCACCAGGTGAGTAACCGTCTCTTCTTCTTCAAGGACTATCCCTGTGGGTGCTCCACTTCAGGTGACTATAGAGTAGTACCCCTCGATGGAAGCTTCAGAGTATCTTTGTTAATGGTGGATAGCACCGAGAATCCGAACTGAGTGTCGGCAGAGTAATGTTGTTCCAGGGCATAGTTTTTGATAAACGTGTGGGCCGAGGCCCATGTAGCTGCCCTGCAAATATCTATGATGGGTACATTATTGAGAAACGCTACTGACATGGATAGCGCTCTGGTGGAGTGCGTACGAACCCCAACTGGAGCTGGGATGTTGCTCTGATGATAGCACAGATGGCTATAGCCAGAAATCCACTTAGATAGTCTTTGTTTAGAGATGGCCTCACCCTTTGATCACTCTGTGACTTATAGAAAGAGACATGACGATTTTCTAAATGTCTTTGTTTTTTCTAGGTAGAAGGCCAGAGCTCTACGGATGTCAAGAGTGTGAAGGGATGCCTCCCTGTTTTCAGCTTGCAGTTTCGGAAAAAACACAGGTAAGTAAATGGGTTGCTTTAAATGAAATGAGGAGGCCTCTTTAGGTATACATTTAGGGTGGGCTCTTAGGATCACTTTGTCTTTATGGAATGTGGTATGCGGCAGGTGTGCCATTAGGGCCTCTAGCTCCCTTACTCTTCTTGCTGAAGTGATCGCGATAAGGAAGGAGACCTTCATTGATAAATGTAGCAATGAGCAAGTCGCAAGGGGTTTGAATGGTTTCCCCATGCAGGTGCGTAACATGAGGTTAAGGTCCCATATCGGAGTAGGGTGATTTAGGGGAGGGTAGATGTTGGTCAAGCCCTTTAAAAACTGTTTAGTTGATGGATGAGCAAAGATCGTGGTTCCATCTACCTTATCGTTTAGTGAGGTGATCGCTGCTAAGTGTACCTTTATGGAGCTATTGGAGCTATTAAGGCCTAGTATGTAGTCCAGGACTCTGGATAGAGGGGCAAAATAAGGAGACATATGGTGAACCTCACACCAGGAGCAGAAATGTACCCACTTATGAGCATATGTTTTGCGTGTGCTTGGTTTGCGACTATTCAAGAGAATGTCTTTAACCTCCTCAGAGTAATCCTGATCCAGGTCTATTAGCCATGGAGTAACCAGGCCTTGAGGCAGTGAACCGCTAGGTTGGGGTGACTGACATGGCCAGTGTCTTGTGTCAGGAGGTGAGGAAGTAGCGGAAGGGTTTGAGGGGGTTTCACCGCCATCTGTCACAGGTATGGGAACCACGAGTTCCATGAGTGCAATAAATATGACCTGGGCCTTGTTCTGTCTGATTCTGTGTAGCACCCGGCTCAACAGAGGAATCGGGGGGAACGCGTATATTAGTGGTGCTTCCCATTTTGTAAGGAGGGCATCGCCCAGGGAGTGGTGACCAAGCCCCGCTAGGGAGCAATACTGAAGTCATTTCTTATTGAGAGCCATTGCAAATAAATCTATAGTAGGGAACCCCCACTGGTTGAATATGGTCATGAGGGTTGGGTAGTCCATCTCCCACTCATGGATTTGTGAGAAGTGTCTCTCAGTGGTCTGCCGTGGTATTCTGAAGTCCTGGCAGGAAAGCTGCAGAAATGTCTATCTTGTTCGATATGCACCATTGCCATAGGTGTAGTGCCTCGATGCAGAGAGGATATGATTGAGCTCCGCCCTGTCGGTTTATATAAAACGTGCAGGCTGTGTTGTCCGTGAGGACATCAATGGTACTGTTGTGGATAAGCAGAAGGAAGTGTTCGCATGCTTTTCTGACTGCTCAGAGCTCTAGAATGTTTATATGTAGATTGGTTTCCGCTGGGGACCAGTGTCCCTGGATGGTGTTGTCCAGGTGGGCTCCCCATCCCACAAGGGAAGCATCTGTGGTGATTGTCATAGTGGGAGCTTTTTGTTGAAATGGGACCGCCAAGCAGATGTTTTGTGGTTGCATCCATCACTTGAGGGAATCCTTCACTCCGCGGGGCATAGTGAGCTGTTTGTGGAGAGAATGCTTGTGTGGTATATAGCAGGTGCAAAGCCAGGCCTGTACGCATCTCATATGCAGTCTGGCATTTTAGACTACATAAGTTGTAGCAGCCATATGCCCAAGGAGCTGTAGGCAGGCCCTGGTGAATGTATGGAAATAGGCTTCGCGTCCAAAGTGGTCAAGCCTTTTCCAGTCGTTGTCGTAAGGGGTGGTTTTTGACTGGTGCTGTTTTCCCCTTTGGTTTAATGCCTCTATGACCAGTGAATTTGGAGCCGGGTGAGTAAATACGAACTCAGCCCTTTCACTGGTACATAATATTTTCTGTCCGAGTGTTTACAGGAGGGTGAAGCAGCAAGAGGTGTCTGCCGTATTATCTTTGCAGGATCCATTATAGCAGCATTGATGGGCAGAGCTATCTTTGCTGATGGGGATACCTGCAAGATGTCAGTAAGTTTGTGCTGGGTCTCTGGCAACTCTGCTAAAGAGATGTCCAGGGATTCTGCAACTCTTTTGAATAAGTCCTGGAAGGACCTGAAGTCATTTCCTGTGGTGGGAGGCGGTGGCATAATTGTTTTGTCTGGGGACGAGGACAAAATATAGGTGGGTGGCAACGTATCACCTTCAGAAGCCTCTTTCTGCTCCTCTCCCTCTTCCTCCTGCGCCTCCGGTGGTGGTGGGTTCGTGGGTACAGGGGACTGAGTGGCCCATGACGCTGGTAGGTTGGGGGGTTTAAGATTCTGGGCTCTGTAGATTGCCCATGGGTCCCAGTATGGCGAGGGGGTCCCAGTTTCGGAGAGGAATGACGAGGGGTGTAAAGGCTTTTCGTCCTCATCACTGGATAGTGGGGGTGCAAATCCTATTCGGTTCGGTCCTCGACTGACTGGGGTGCCGTCGGTGCCAAAAAGAGGGGTTCCTGGCGTGGATGTGATTGCCAGGTCCTCCTGTTTGGTGAAGAGTTGTGGTACCCCCCATAGGCGCCAAGTTTTCCTGGCACCGGTGGGTGCTCGCCTCCGGCCTTGCCCCCTCCCGCCCCTGCTCCGACCCATTCCAACCCCTTCCCCAAATCCCCACCCCAGCCCCGCCTCTTTCCAGAGCGTGCCCTGTTCTCCCTCCTCCCCCCTCCCCTCCCTCCCTCCAGCTGTTTCACGGCGGCAAGCGCTGGGAGCTAGGGGGAGAAGCAGGGACACAGGCGCTCAGGGGAGGAGGTGGAGCGGACGTGAGCTGGGTCGGCAAGCTTGGCTGCCTGTGGGTGCTCCAGCCCCGGAGCACCCATGGAGTCAGCGCCTATGGTGGTACTGTGAAGCTCTGTGCCGTGGATGACAGCATAGTATGCTCTGACAGTGCCGAGGTCTTGTTAAGCTGTGTATATGCAACAGGTGACGTCATTACACTCTAGTCGGTGCTGAGGCATTCTTCAGCACTGTGGGTGCTGAACAAGGGAGCTTAGCTTTAGCTCATGCACCTGAGTGAAAGCCTGGTTGCTTCGGTGCCTTAGCTCCTCAGGATGTCTCGGTACCGGATGTTCTTGGTGCCTCTCGGTCCGAGGTTCTCGGTGCCATCGGTATCAGGGCACATTTTTCGCCAGGACACCGCTTCTTTTTCTGTGGTGATGACTGTGACCGATGTTTGGCCGCCTTCTTAGGTGCAGGGTCCTTAGACACAGTTTGGGTGGACCCCTTGTCTGAGGCTGCTGCTGGAGACCGCTGGCCAAGAGCAGTCCTGGACTCTGGATCGGAGTCTGGCCTGAGGGATTTCTCCATCATTAATCATTTTAGTTGGAGGTTCCTGGCTTTCAGTGTCCTGGCAGATAATTTCTTGCAGAGTAGACACTTCTGTGGTACATGGCTTTCCCCAAGACAGCGGATGCACTGACCGTGACCATCCAATACAGGAACTGATAGCCTGTTGGTCAGGCAATGTTAAAAGCTGGGGGAAACAGGCATGCCTGAGGAGGTTCAGATCTATAGAAAACGGTCGTAGTTCACTCACTGTTGTGGAAATCCACCAGTGGCGGGAGGAAGCTAACGAAATAAAGTGTTATTGTTTTTTGTTTGGTTGGTTTGGGGTTCTTGTTTTTTAGTGGGTAAATAAGGATGGAAATGGAAGAAAAACAAGAAAGGGGATAAATAAAAGTGGGAATATAAGCAATTTACTAAATAGACAGGGGCGCTGCTGTCGCTCTGACTCAAGCCAAAGGCGACAGAGAAGGAACTGAGGGACTGTTGGCTGCGCACACTAAGTAGCTGCCCAGAGTGGTGGCTGCCGCACGTGCGCGGCCAACCAGGGCACTGCTACTACAAATCTCTGATTACAAGTACAGACACCTAAAGTAGAGCACCCACAGAGACACTCCTCGAAGAAGAACTTCAACTTCTTGAGAGACATGTTGAGGCGACACAGGTCCAGGATAGGTCTTAGGCCCCTTTTTGCCTTCAGAATTAGGAAGTAGCGGGAGTAGAATCCTCTGCCTTCCATGTTCCGAGGAACCTCTTCCACTGCCCCCAGATGCAGGAGGTTTTCGACCTCCTGAATGAGGAGTTGCTCATGAGAAGGATCCCTGAAGAGGAACGGGGAAGTGGGGTGGGAGGGATGGTCAGCTATAAATTGCAGGGTGTAACCCGAAGAAATGGTACTGAGTACCCAGTGGTCCGATATGATGTGGGACCAGGCCAACTGGAAAGGGCAGAGGTGTTTGAAGAAGGAGGGGGATGGATCCAGTACATTGGCTGGGCCACCGTCCTTGGGCGTACCCTCAAAACGACTGCTTCTGGCCTCCCTGATTTTTGGGAGGGTCGGGCTGCACCGCTGGACGGGAAGACAATAGATACTGTCTCTTAGGCCCCCTGTCCTTCTCCTTCTTCCTGTAAGAGCCTGATCTGGAAGAACTGGACTGTGGCGAAGGAGGTGGTGGCGGACCATAGAACAGCTTCGTGGACTGCTGAGGGGCATGCATGCCCAAGAAGTGGAGGGTGGCTCAGGAGTCCTTAAGCCCATGGAGCTTCAAGTCAGTTAGCTCAAAAAAGAGCCCTGAACCCTCAACGGGGAGGTCCTGGATTGTGGCCTGCATCTCTGGGGACAGCCCCGAGGCCTGCAACCACGAGCTGCGTTTCATGGCCACTGCTGACTCGATCACCCTGGCCGCCGAGACTATCGCGTCCCATGCCTGGAGGACTCCCTGGCCACCGCTGTGCCTTCGCTCACTAACACAGTGAACTCTTGGGCACTGTCCTGCGGAAGGGCCTTCGTGAACTTATTGAAGGAGTCCCACAGGTTGAACTTATAATGTCTCAGCAGGGCCTGGTGATTAGACACTAGGAACTGCAAGCTGGCCATTGAATAAGCCTTTTGGCTAAACAAGTCCAGCCTCTTAGTGTCTTTATTTTTCAGTGTCCCGCTAATCTGTCCCTACCTGTCCCTCTCGTTCACTGTGGACATGACCAGTGATGCTGCCAGGGGATGAGTATACAGATATTCAAAGCCCTCTTCGGGGATGTAATATTTCTTTTCCGCTTTCTTGAAAATCAGCAGAATAGAGGAGGGAGATTGCCACAATGATTTGGCTATCTTGAGGACCCTCGGGTGGACGGGCAATGCAACCTGTGCTGGGGTGGTGACCGAGATGACGTTGAAGAAGTTGTCAACCTCCTCAGCGAGCTCCTCAATTTGCAGACCAAGGTTCTCCACCACCCATTTAAGGAGGGTCTGGTGCACCTTAAAATAGTCTGGGGGACTGCTAGGATGGGGTGGCCTGGTGACTGCCTCATCCAGGGATGACGACAAAGATTTTACCGCCTGTATGAGGGTGTCGTCCCCTTCTTTCACGGGGGAGGGTTCCTTCGGTGCCCGGGTGCGGTGCACTGCGCTGCCTCTGCCTTCTGACTGTGGTGTTGGCAGTGCCACGGCTAGCTTGCCCGATGCAGCCAGGGAGGACTGGGAGTATTGGACCGGCATCACCAGCACCTCCCCACCATGGGATTCAGTACCACCACTGGGGGCCACTGTCCCTGTTGCACCAGTATCACTACTGGTGCTGCCTCGGTCTCCTCATTGGTGGGAGTTGCCCCTTCTTGGCGACAGGCTGAAGTCGCAGTCCAACACTGATCATTGTCCCTCTGACGACCATGGTGGGCCGTTGAGGCCTGGTGGGCGAGTGGCAGGATGATGGTGAGTAGTAGTTCACTGGGGTGAACAAGAGCGGTGCCGAGATCCTGAACGACCCCTCCAGGACAGCAACCGACGCCTGGGAGACTGCCTGGGAGAAGGTGACTGCCACCTCGGAAACCTGCAGCCAGAGGATTGCTGGTACCGTTGGTATGGGGAACGGCGCCTCAAATCCGGAGTCCCACGCCTACTAGGTGGAGATCTCGTTGGAGAGCTGTCCTGGCAATGGCTAAAAGGAGTCCGAGGTTGTGGTGATAGGGACCTGCGTCTGTGGTCTGGCGACCAGGGGAGTTCTGCCAGGCTTATGATGCATCCCGGTGGGCTTGCGCTTCGGTGTTGGGGGCGGAGCCGCTTTGGTCATCTGGCGTGGCACATGCAGAGCCGGTCGGCTTTGCTGTCTAGCGGCTGGGACCGGTTCAGGCACTGAAGGCCCCACGATAGGCTGGGAGCCCCTGTCGCTGCCTGGAATGGGGGGCAGGTCCCAAGCTAGACTGGGAGGTCTGACCTCAGCGGCACCCCGGGAAGCCCCAAAGTGGGCGCATGGCTTCATACAGGTCCTTTGCCCATGGCCCCTCTGTCCTTCGGTGCCAAAGGACTCTGCATCTTCTGCCGCTTCCTTGGCACCGGTGGAAGGGAGCAGCGCTGGGCTGAGGCCGGTGATGCGCTGCGCACCGAGGCCGATGTACTCTGCATAGATTCTGTGGTGGAGGGCTCAGACATGGGGAAAAGGGCAGCCTCCATCAGGAGGACCCTCAAGCGAATATCTCGCTCCTTCTGGGTGTTGGGGCTGACCGCAAGTTACCTTGGGCTGTTGTTACTGCATGGTTCGAGGGGAGCTAGAAGTGAACAGGCTTTGACTGGACAGGCTGGCTTGCACCCACTTGGCTGCACCCACTTGGATAAACAAGTGAAGAGATAAGTGAGGCCCAAGACTGTGAAGTGTGGGAATAGAAAACAGCAGTGTTTCCTGCCAGAGCCTGCTTGTGGGTGAATATGCCCCCTCCCCTTAGAAGGAGGTGATGATTAAAAATGGCTTTGCAAATTGCTTTAGATGAACAGTCTCACCTGTGGACCCTGGCCTTATGGGTGCCCAGGAATTCCCCACACTGGAGCAGCGCCTGCTACGAGCCCTCAAGGACAAGGCTGGAGGGTCCGGGACTGTCCATAGCAGAAGGGGCGTAAGCATTGATTCTTGCTTGCTTGCTTGCTGAAAAGCACATATTTAGTAACGCGTTAAGGCTGGGAAGCTTATTATACTTTGGCAATAAAACTGGTTATACTTATGCACCTGGTGTGGCTTCATTGAGTGTATCCAAGCCCTCACCTTTGGGTCAACACCGGGTCCGAAGGCAAACGTTTTTGCAGATGCGACACCTGTCTTTCCTGTGGCTTTCCCCCAGGCACTTGAGACAACTGCCATGTGGATCACTGATTAGCATTAGCCTGCTACATGCCGAACACAACTTTAAGCCTCTCAGAGCAAAGTCCCAAAAGGGACTCTACTAACTAACTTAACACTATCAACTAACTACTAGGAACTACATACAAAAATCAGTAGAACGAAGTCTATGCGAAAGGCTATGAAGAAACCGCTAGTGCTCTTGCAAACCAACCATCACGGGAGGTAAGAAGGAACTGAGAGGGCGTAGGGCTGGCGGTGCCTGATATACCGCCGCATGAGCGCGGCACTCCAGAGAATGCCACAGCCGGCCGGCCCTACAGATACCGCTAAGGCATAAATCTCCAACAACTGTGCATGTGAGCATGCGCACACACCTAAAATGGAATTGACATGAGCAAGCACTCAAAGAAGAATAGTGAATTCTATCCTGGGAAGCAACAACTCTGAAAAAAAGGCTTAGGGGTCATGATGGATAATTAGCTGAACATGAACTCCTAGTACAAAGCAATGGCTAAAGGGGCTAATGAGATCCTTGGATGTATAAACAGGGAAATATCAACTAAGAGCAGAGAAATTATATTACTTCTGTATCTGGCACTGCCGCAACCAATACTGAAATACTGTGTCCAGTTCTGGTGTCCACACTTCATGAAGGATGTTGAAAAATAGGAGAAGGTTCGGAGAAGAGCAACAAGAATGATATAAAGGATTGGAAAACATTCCTTAGAATGAGAGATTCAAAGAACTCATTCTATTTAACTTATCAAAGAGAAGATAAAGGGTTGACTTGATCACAGTCCGTAAGTACCTTTGTGAGGAGCAGAAATTTGATAAGGGAGAGTTCTTAATCTAGCAAAGGTGTATAACAAGTTCTAATGGTTGGAAACTGAAGGTAGACAAATTCAGATGAGAAACAAGGCACAAACTTAACAAAGATTGTGGAGGATGCTCCTTTACTGCCAATTTTTAAATCAGGATTGGATTCTAAGAGATATGCTCTAGTTCAAGCACAGCTATTGGACTTAAGGAATTAATTCGGGGAAGTCCTATGGCCCGCATTATTAAAAAACACCATTATTAAAATAACAGCAAGAGGACTAAAAAAGTGCCACCATGGCTAAGCAACAGAGGGAAAGAATGGGTTAGAGCCAAAAAAGAATCCTCTCAAAACAGGAAGCCATATCATTTTGAGGAAAATAGAAAGGAGAATAAACTCTGGCAAGTCAAGTGTAAACATATAATTAGGCAGGCCAAAAAAGAATTTGAAGAGCAAATAATAAAAGACACAAAAACCGATAGCAACAATTTTTTTTAAGTCCATCAGAAGTAGGAACACTGCCAAACAATCAGTGGGACCACTAGATGATCAAGAGGCTGAAGGAGCACTCAAGGAAGACAAAGCCATTGCGGAGAAGCTAAATCAATTCTTTGAATCAGTCTTCACTCCATAGGATGTGAGGGAGATCCCCACATCTGCGCCATTCTTTTTAGGTGACAGATATGAGGAACTGTCCCAGACTGAGGTGTCAATAGAGGACATTTTAGAACAAATTGATAAATAGGTCCCCAGGACCAGATGGTATTCATCCAAGAGTTCTAAAGGAACTCAAATATGGAACTGCAGAACTACTTACTGAGTTACGTAACCTATTGCTTAAATCAGCCTCTGTGCCTCTGGAAAATGGGGTAAACAGTGAGATGACAAAATCTGCAGATGATACAAAATTATACAAAATAGTTAAGTCCAAAACTAACTTTAAAGAATTACAAAAGGAGCTCACTAAACTGAGTGACTGGGCAACAAAATGGTAGATGAAAATCAATGTTGATAAGTGCAAAGTAATGCACATTTGAAAAAATAATCCAAACTATATATGCAAAATGATGGGGTCTAAATTACTTGTTACCACTCAAGAAACAGATCTTGGAGTCATCATGGATAGTTCTCTGAAAATATCTGCTCAATGTCCAGCGGCAGTCAAACAAGCAAAACAAATGTAAGGAAAGGGATAGATAAGAAGACAGAAAATAGAATGCCAATAGATAAATCCGGGATACACCCACACCTTGATTACTGCATGCAGTTCTGGCTTCCCTAACTCAAAAAGATATATTAGAATTGCAACAGGTACAGAGAAGGACTACAAAAATGATTCGGTAAGCAACAGTTTCTATGTGAAGTGCTTAAAAAGATTGGGACTGTTCATCTTAGAAAAGAGACGACTAAGGGGGGATATGATAGATGTGTATAAAATCATGAATGGTGTGGAGAAAATGAATAAGTGTTATTTACATAAACAGACAAACCAGAGGTCACCCAATGAAATTAACAGGCAGCAGGTTTACAACAACTATATAATAAACCTGTGGAACTTGTTGCCAAGAAATGTAGCAAAGGCCAAAAGTATAAATTGATTAAAAAAAAGAATTAGATAATCTCATGGAGGATAGGTCCATCAATGGCTATTGGCCAAGATGGTCAGGTTTACTATCCTATGCTCTGGGTGTCCCTAAACCTCTGAATGCGAGAAGCTGGACTGGATGACAAGGGATCACTTGATAACTGCCTTGTTCTGTTCATTCCCTCTGAAGCGTCTAGCACTGGCCTCTGTCGGAAACAGGATAATGGGCTAGATGGACAAGTGGTCTGACCCAGTATAGCCATTCTTATGTTCTTATTATTCAGGATGTCAGACGAGATGATTGCAACAGTTCCTTCTGGCCTGAAAATCTAAGAATATAGTAAAGAATCTATGAATCGGCATCAAGGAAATTACTCACATGGATTAAGTGTTCGCCAATGTAAGGGTTACATATTCTAGTCCTTCAAATTTAAAGGGTAAATATTGTACATTCACAAATGCTTCTTTTAGAGCTACTTCTACAATCTACTCTACAAACAAAAAATTCTGCAGTGTGTTTCAGAGAGTGAAATTTTCCCTTTAGATGTAGTGCACGTCTTCACTATCTTAAATATATTTTTCTAGTCAAAAAACAAGAGTTTGTAATGCATCTAAAGAATTAAGAAACATCTGGTAGGAGACAATTCTGACATTCTAATATTTGTGTTAAATCGGGAGACTGGACAAAAAGAACGAGACAAGGTACAGAGAGAGCGAGAGAGATTGGCAGAATACTTGTACTCTTAGTCCACATTATAGACCTAAGCGCATTTCTTTGGCACTCAAATATTTTGGTTAGGTTCTTGCTACCAACAGGTGGCACTTCAATGTCCCTGTCTTGTATTATTGAGCTATTATCCAATTATTTTAAAAAATAACACTTAAACCTCATTTCTTCTGAAACTAAAGTGCTTGAAAAGATATGTACCTACAGGCACATATACAGTAGACGTGTAACACTAAAAAAATAAACTGGATAAATAATTTGAGCTTGTAAACCAGGTCAACAGAAATTTTCAATACATTCTTGTAAAAAAATCTGCACACTTGTTCCCTTCTAAACATCTACATTTTACATAATGCTGAGGCGCAAATCAAGCCCACCTACTGAACAACATGCAGCAGGGCCAAAGTTAAGGGGAAAACTCCATAGTCTTGAGGCTACAGGAATTCTACTACATAATGTGCTGGTGTGGGGAGTAGATGGGTAGATTTTGTGGCCCCATGTGGTAGTCGGGGGCATGGTCTATTCAACCATTGGGTAACCTGAGATTTGGGGAATTTCCCTGGACACCCCACAACATCTGTTGAGAGGCCTAGTACTTCTATACTACTCCCCAGGCGCCGCCTTTCTGATTTAATCTGCTGAACAGGCAGGGTTCTGACATTTTGATAACCCTATCTTACTTGGCACAATTAATGAAAGCAGTAACATTTAAATAGCAAATGTCAGCTGATCTAGTTTCTTTAATATCTCCTCAAGGAAAAGAAGAAATCAGAGCAGAATTCTTTGTAAATGTAACACATTTTGCTTAATCCAATGGCAAGATTTATTGTTTATTTCACTACCCTGCCTATTTATAAGCATGGATTTACCAGGAAGAAGAAGAAAAAAAAAAAAAAGAGAGAGATAGCTTCACATGCATATCTTACTGCCCAAATAGCAAAGCTTTTTACTCTAAATTGTGTCCTACCAGTTTCAGCCTGTTTCTTTAATCCTTAAAAGATGGAATTTAATTTTTAAATTCTAACAGTACTGCCACTTAACAGTTAAATATATGTTAACATACATCTTATCTATATATATATACACACACACACACACACATATATATACAACACTAATAATACATATTAAAACACTAATATAAATAATATATATTAATTTGGTAATGTTTGTAAAATACTTTAAGTATTCAAAGTGCTGTCTAAAATGCTCGGTATTATTAACTACTATGGGCCACACTGTGTCTTTCAGCTTAGCACTAGCAAGAGGTAGCCCTAGGGGTACAGTACCTCAGACACACTCCTCAGAACCGTGTCACCCTATTCCTGTCTTGCTCTGCGGGGAGAAGTAAATTTCTACACCCCTTAAAAGGATGTAATTTATTTTCCCCATTGGACATAGCTACCTTATCTTGCTACCAAGGAGGGGTATAGATCCTCTCTCCACACCCAAAAATCTGTGCCAGAGAGTGAGGTACTCAGATATAGAAACTTAGACAGTCAGGTATGGACCACCTTCTGAATCAGATTACAAGGAAGATTGCCACTGAATCTATATCCTTACCATTTTATGGTCATTGACAATCATGAGCTCCAGATATTTCATCTCTTCAAATATACCACGAGATGCCTGTTGGATTTAAAAATACATTGTGAGAAATGACAGTGTGATGGTAATTTTTAAAAATAACTCTGCAGCTGGCCTAGGTATCTGGTAGCAGTGGGAGAGCCAAGTTTGTATCCCGCACTGCCTTCAACGGGACTACTCACATAAATGTTACTTGAAGTGAATAAGTTTGCCAGAATTCAGAAAGCTCTTCAACTAGTGTAAATCGGCATAGCTCCATTAACTTCAATGGAGTTACATGGATTTACATCAGCTGAGGCTCTGGACCATTTCATTTAGAAGAAATTCAGATCCAAACCTCTTTGTCCAATGTTTTCAGAAAAGGCTATTGTTTCCATAGAACTTAACGTTTAGAAAGACCCAGAAAACAACATACCCCTTGTTCCATTGCGATATTTACTAGATCTAGGAAAAAAGTGATTTTTTTAAAAATAGGTAGGGTTTGAAACCCCACCCATTGTGCTGTATGATCCCAGGAGAAAGCTGATCTCAAATAGACAAATGGGTACAAATTAATATTAATGAAAGCTAAAACAAGCCACAAGCACATGTATGTAGACAAAATGAAGTCCAAACTGATTAATCTAAACTAGTTATAATGTGTATTGCAGACTGTGAGAACTGTCCATATTTTTTTTTCCTAAACAACCCAATTTTGGATCACAAATTTGTTACTTTTGGCTTTGGCTATGCTACTTCATGAGCCATGTGACCATAGGAGAGGGCATCTCTACAGTAGTCAGACTTCCTCCAGGGGTGTTCTCTGTCCACAATAGTATCAGACCTTAATGATCATTGAAATTTTAATCACACTTTCACTATCAAATTTCTGTTCAAACTGTACATGGTATTGCTGTCATCATATAAACTATATCTATTTTATTCTGTAGATTCAGGTTCAAATATAATGGCATCATTTGGTGGAAAACAGTACTGTATTATAAAAATACGAAAGAGAGATATTTTAAACTTTGTTTCAAGCGTCCAAAGGATTTTGTTTGCTAAGAACCAATGCTCACTTATAATTAAAGAATTTGGAAGTTTATGCAGCACTGCAGAGGTCTAAACTTAGTGTCACACTTACACTCACGGCCCTCTTTCTTCTCCTTTTCCTGAGCCACTGTAACTCAGACAGGAAAGACCACTCAGAACTAGATTCGGTCTCTGAAGAAAATAAAATTAATAGAACTTACATAATTTAGCATTTATGTAGGAGAACATGCAGTTTAAATCCTTGTAAGAATGGAAACTCTTTACAGCGAGATTAATTAATATATCTCTATATCTAAATTAAAGCTGGAAAATTTCAAAAGTTAAAAAGTTTAGTGAAATCCTAAGAACATTCAATAAAACATTTTAGAAATCATTGTGATGTGGACACTTATCCAGCGGGAAATGGACTAAGAATATCTAATTCACAAATATTTGAAGGTGAATTGCAAAGCATTCTCTAAAATTCATAACTTTTAAGGATCCCATATCAATAACAAAGTATGTGAATAGATTTAAAATTACAATTAAACATGCACTAAAAAGGGACATAAAGAGACTAAGACCTGACCATACCGTTTTGCTTTTTCTCTTTCATGTGTTGATGACAATCACTAGCATCCAAAAAATATCAGCTGATTAAAGTATTAGTGATGAAACCAACAGCTATTCTCTGCCAGAAGAACCTAAACACAGGTCTTGATAGGTGAAAACATTTCAGTTCAATTTTAACATTTCTGAAATTCAATGTGATGATAATAAACTTGGTATACAGAAGTCAACTTGATAATGGTCATCTTTTTTCTTATTCTTCTAAAAGTTCAGCAGTTTAACATAGGCGCCATTAACCTGAACCTCAAACCTTTTACATTACAACTAAAATTATTTTTGTTACTGAAAACATAATGTAACCACTACATACCAACATTCTTCATTTGCTTCGAGGTTTGTGTTCCTAAAGTCCTCTGGATGATGTGTGGCCTGCCTGTGCTTTTCTTAAAAAAAAAAATGTATAAAAACATTTTCAACTTATTAGCAAAGCCAAATGAAAAGAAAGATGCACTTATTACAGTAGATTGACATCTTATTTGTTCTTTTCCCTAAAAGGAAATAGTAATATCCACTGACATAAATGTAATATCTTTAAATTGGTGCTATGTATACTTTACCAGGATAACTTCTACTCATTACATTCTTAGAATATTAATCCAAACATGAAAGCCTGCACAATTCAGTATGATGTACTCTTCAATTGTAGAAGGCCTTATTTGGAGAACTCTCTCATAGTGTACAGGGAGACTTTGGGTTGAAAGAACCCCGGGTAACAATAGAGCAGGTTACAAGCTCCTGATTAACAATGCTGTATCTTTCTCCAGGGCCAGAGGAGGTGAGACAAGTCTCTCATTAGGATTGGTGGTAGGCTTCTTGCCTCTTTATTTCTAATTCTGCCTCATCTACTGACTGGCTGTGTGGTGAATCACTTGGCTGGTCACTTTTCCTAATCTAAAACATGGACAATATTTATTTATCACCTATATTACAAAGGTGTCATAAGGATTAATTCATTGATTATAAATATCTTTGAGACCCTCAGAGAGAAGACATTAATAGAGTATGAAGTATTATCTTAAGAATCCAAATTCTACTCTCTGCATACATACATATACCTAGATACAGTCTTACTGCACCTGCTCAAAAATAAAGATATGCCTATTATAAATCACAAAGACAAGCTACTTAATTGTATTGAAACTCAACAGAAAGAACAGTAAGATTTATGTCTCTTTCAACATAATTAATGCATAGTGCCGTAAATCTATATATAGGACAAAAAAGAATAAATATATTGAAGTTTTCTCCTTTTAAAATGATAAATTTCGAAGTATCACAGTTTGATATGTGCCCCATGGATCTCTGTCTCCTCTCCCTTGTCATTCCATCACCTGATCTTGTCAAATAATGCTTTTGAAAAGACAGAATGCTATTTTTGTGCAACTCCTGAGAGATTTGTGTAAAACATGGAAGTAAAATATTCAAAAATTCAAACTGCACATGTACAGTAAATACAACTTAGTTTCATATACTGCCTTCCATTCCTAAGGTATCCGAAAGGACTTAACCAACCAAACAATGAAAGCAACGCTCACAATCAGATAACTAGTGTAGACATCTATCTCAGGTGTTATGCACAAAGCGGGAGATCAGGTGCCTAACTTGCACTGACTTTCAAGTTGGGTGCCTCACTGCCATTTATGGCTCTGAAAATCTCCCTATAGACATTTTATTTTGGTTAATAGAAGAAAGTAGTTTTATTGAGAACAATACTCTTGTCCAAAACTATCCTCTATGCTATTTAAAACTTCCACCTGGACACACAGAGGTGGCAGAGGAGATATTTTAAAATCTTCCATAAATTACAGTGATTGTACAAAGTCTAAAAATAACCCTAATTATTTCTTTCCATTGCCTCAAGCTCTGTACTACAGTGTCAGCATGAAGAGTGAAATTCTACTGTCCTAGGAGAATAATCTCCCAATTGTCTGTCTCCTAATTAAGGAGGGGTTACCAGATCCATAATGGTGAACATATGGTCAGTTTTCAATAGGGTGACCAGATGTCCCGATCTTATAGGAACAGTCCCGACATTTGGGGCTTTTTCTTGTATAAGCTCCTATTACCCCCCACTCCCTGTCCCGATTTTTCAAACTTGCTGTCTGGTCACCCTAGTTTTCAACCAATAGCCAGTGTCATATATAGGTTACATTTAAGTACAGTATGTAGCTTTGTAACAAGGAGCCTTGCTCCAGCTGCCACACTGAATGGTTCCTAAATTATTTTCCAATGGACTATCTGTGACCTTGCACTCCATATGATTTTATGAAATATGCTAATGAGTGTGACTATAATGTAACTGGAATATGCTTCGTGCAAAAGGTCTCCTGTAAGGTATCATTACAAAGCTTATAATCTACTGAGTGTGATCATCCTATTTGTATAAATGTATCATTCTTGTATCTGAAACTAGAAATATGAAATATAACTCTGAGGTCCTATTGTAATTATGCAAAGTGTGGGCCATTAATGGTGGTTTGGAATCTTGATGGTTCCCATCAACTAGGACAACTGGTTGTAAATGGCTCTGTTTACTTGCAAGCCTTCCTGTGAGTCAGGCCAGGAAGAATGAAGGCTTGGGGTCTCACAGGACATGTGACCATGTCACCTGGTACTGGAATCCATCTTAAACCTGGGGCTTTTCCATTTAGACAGTGGAGTGGGGACCCAGAGAGACAAAAGATTCCCGTCTTGTGCCAAAGCTATATAAAGGGGTGGAACAGAACAAAGGAGGCTGCAGTCATGAGAAATCTCCTAGTTACCACCTGAGCTGGAACAAGGACTGTACCAGAGGAAAGGATTGGACCCAGACTAGGAAGGAATCCAGTCTGTGAAAGAAACTTATTGAAACATCTCTGAGGGTGAGATTTTATCTGTAATCAGTTTCTTAATGTATTAGGCTTAGACTTGCATGTTTTTGTTTTATTTTGCTTGGTAACGTACTTTGTTCTGTCTGTTATTACTTGGAACCACTTAAATTCTACTTGTTATTCTTAATAAAATCACTTTTGCTTATTATTGAACCCAGAGTTAGTGACTAATACCTGGGGGAGCAAACAGCTGTGCATCTCTCTCTATCAGTGTTATAGAGGGTGAACAATTTATGAGTTTACCCTGTATAAGCTTTATACAGAGTAAAATGGATTTATTTGGGGTTTGGCTCTCACTGGGAGCTGGGTGTCTGGGTGTTGGATACAAGAACACTTCTTAAGCTGTTTTCAATTAATTCTGCAGCTTCTGGGGGACATGGTTCAGACCTGGGTCTGTGTTTGCAGCAGGCTAACATGTCTGGCTCAGCAAGACAGGGTACTGAAGTCCCAAGCTGGCAGGGAAAACGGGCTCAGAGGTAGTCTCAGCACATCAAGTGGCAGTCCCAACGGGGTTTCTGTGACCCAACTTGTCACACTATCATTCTAACTAGGATTAACATTACCTGAAGCACCTTTACTTATCACACAAAGACTAACAATCTTGCAGTTCCTTTGCGGGACTCTGTTGTCATGTTTACTGTTACCAAGAGAGGTTTTAAAAGAAACCAGTTAGAATTACAGTACTTTGTGTAATTTATCATGCACTGATGAGGTGCCAGGCAAGATACAAAGCCTGAAAATCCTCATCTTGATGTCTCTTGGATCCCAAAACCCCAAAATGTCTCTTGGAAATCAAATGCAAGTGCAGAAGTATCCCACAGGAGAAAAATTCCTCGTCTATTGTGCTGAAATTTGTAAACTAGCCTTTGGAGTATAGTCAGCTCTGTTTACATCAATGCCTTCAGGAGTAACAGTACAAACATACTATACTTAAAGAGAGCCACAAGTTAAGTAGAACAGGTTCAGAGTGTGAATAAGATATTTGGGTAAATATATTCCTAAACCCTGATCCAATTTATTCATCTATTTGTATCAGAGCCATTACATACAGGCACTACAATCCTCTGTGATAACTACCCAGCTGCGGCACTCTGTATGGAGTGCCTGACCTCAGCTCCAAAACATAGGTTTTCACCAAGTCAGTGAAAGGATCAAATTCACTAGCTCAGACAGTAGAGGAAATTGGTAAACACTTTTATAGTCTACAAATCATTCACCATGGGAATAAGCCCTTAGAAGCCACCAACATGAATTGCCTGTTCCCAAATCTAAAGTGAATTTAAGATTAGAAAATTCAAGTTAAAACATGGAATTAAAATAAATCTTTAATAATTCAGATTTGCAAGTTACTTGTGAGAAACATACTGACATTTAGGCATCCCTGTAACAAACAAAACCAAAAAAATTACAAATCAGTATAAACTTACTGCACTGTGGGTCAGATCCATTGGTTCTATGAAGTACACATAGGTGCTATCTTCAAACATGCCACTGGAACATTAGAAAGAAAAAGGAAGAGATTTATGACCAATACAAGTACAATGGAATAATTTTAATCCAACAAATGGTCTTTGGTCAAATAAATCCAATTGTACTATTTAAAACTAGTGAACAAGCCATCATAAAAAATTCCAGTGGTAACTGGCAAAATATAGTAGTGATGCACATCTGCAAAATCAATTTTGTGCTAGACAGGATCCTTGGTAATGGAATACTTGACACAACAATGGAAAGAGTCAAGATCTGATCTTGGTCGTCCTAAAACACCAATTAATATGCAGAAGACAACAAACACAGCTGAGTTATATACACATAATCAACAAAGAGCTACTAGGCATATACTATCTTACATTATTTACTTACATCAAAAATAATAATCAAAAGACTGATTTTTCAAAATTATAATTCCTGGTATGACTGTACTGGAATCATAGTAATGCAGGGTTTCTCAAACTTCATTGCACCGCCACCCCTTTATGACAACAAAAATTACTGCACGACCCCATAAAGTGGGACCAAAGCCCAAGCCCCACGGCCTCGGGCAGGGGGGCCAAAGCCCAAGCCCCACTACCTGGGGTAGGGGACCAAAGCTTGAGGGCTTCAGCCCCACTACCAAGCCATGAAGCCCTTGGGCTTTGGCTTCAGCCCTGGGTGGTAGGGCTCTGACTTTGGCTTCAGTCCCAGGCCCAACAAGTCCAACGCCAGCCCTGGCAACCCCATTAAAATGGGGTTACGACCCACTTTGGAGTCCCAACCCACAGTTTGAGAACTGTTGTAGTAATGTGAAGAGCTGAAGTCTGATTTTTGTTCATATTTCTGATCTCTTATTTGTTTTAATCAGCCACCTTGATTAATTTATTTCTAGGTATTTACCATCTGCAAGGGTTTCGCTAGACAGCACCAAAAATTTCTAGTATCCCTGGTGCTTAAAAAATTAATTAATAGCAGTGGTTAAAGCCAAGTATACAGAAGGTAGGTCTGTACTGTACAAGCTTCCCAACTTTGTCTTGCCAATGCACCTCACTCCTGACACAGAACATTTCTACTATTCCAGTCCTGAACCTGTCTTGAGGAAGAAACTGCAGAACACTGAAGAACTAAAGGGAATAGAAAAAAAAATCAGAAGATACAGAGAAGCCATCAACCAAAAGCTAAAATCCATAGACAGGGCAGAGGATATAAGCAGTTTAAAAAACTGCAATGCCAATGAGAAGCTCCTTAGCTGAGCATGGTCAGCAAGGTGTTCACAGAGAATACTCTAGAGGAGTCACTGAGATACTAGCCACTATTCTTGAAACAAGACTGGTCTGCCTGTACCTCAGGATGCCAAAAATCTTTGAAAGCTTGGAGAATTTCAGTCTGTCTCGTGCCAAGAGATGAGACCCAAGGACAGGAATCCAAGAGTAGCAAGCAGTTAATATAGTCTCTTTGAAGGAATGAAGATTTGCACTCACTTAAGTCCATTACATGTTGAAAGGGCAGCTTTGGAGTTTTGGACACCTCTGATGTTTCCATGATAGTAACAGTGCTCTCCACCCTAAAGATGTTAAAGAAAAAAATAAATACATTTAATTATCATTTAATTCTAACTGAAAAATGGATCCTACACACCAAGTGAAGAAATTTAGAGGAAAGAGTCCGTTACATTAACAATCACTGAGTCTCCTCATCACTAATAAGGGGGAAAATATACTGTGCCTACACAAAAGTACATTACTTATTTATATATGGCTTCCAGCCATAGCAAAGGTTGGTCTTTCCTTACTTAACTCACAATGCCATTAATTATTTTGTTTCCTTAAAGAGCAATTTCCCTTTCAAAAATTATTCTTTAGATGTGGTATTATGGGGGTCCATATTTATGATTTCTCAGTGATGGCCAGATCAAAACTGTTGAAATTACAAGTCCTTTTTTTTTTTTTTTAAACAGTAACCCACATAAGCTCTGCCTGGAATCTGAAAGTCAAATTTAATGTTGTCTTGTTAAAAAGTCTTCAAGAATGAAACTTTATATAATGGGAACTTTAATTAAACAATATGGTTGTTGATGCATGACTAAGGAAGAAAATCCAGCTCAGAAACTCAGAACTGTATTGTCTCTACTATGCAAACTGAGGTAAACACAAGTAAAAACTTGATTTTGACATATTAAAAGATGTGATTGTAAAACAAACAAGGAGCAGATCATTTGACTAAGAAGATGATATTTGTACATATCAGTAAACCATACTGAGACAAAACTCAGACCTTAAATAAAATATATTAGTAAAGAGACACAAGTATGTTGGGCACTTCATAGACAGATATGAATGCAAAGTCAATGCCTCAGAGAACTTACAGAGTAAATAGTTAACCTTCACACATGAGGGGAAGCAAGAAGCAAGACAAGAAATGACTATATGAGCTTCATCCACAACAAATTTGTTCTGTTCTCCTTCAGCTCTGCCATAATCATGGCCAAACAGCACTATTTCTTCAATTTCATTGATGAACATGTGCACAGTCTCCATCACCTATTTTGCCACCATCTACTTCCTCTCACATAAACAGAACTTTTTTCCCCATCAGAAAATTTCTGAAATTTTTTTTTAGCACTTCCTGATCAGCTCCAATTAGTACACAGTTTTAACTACACTAATACATACTACTATTTCCACTGCCTCATTCCATGCACAGAATGGTGCTCTGGAAATGAGGCACTTCTACTGTCACTCTTCAAAGACTGGACCTAGGCCTCTTCCATGGCATAACGTATAAAATATGTGGACAGATTGTGCTTGCCCTTAATTTGGATGCCCATTAATGGGGAGGATGTAAGAAGTTTCTTCCCAAATTTGCAGGGCCTGAATAAAGGCAAGATAAAATTGAGTAATCTTGGCTGGAAATTATTGTTGGAGAATATCAAATAAACTCAGGGGACAAAAAGAAACCCCAGTAGAAGCAGAATGACATAATAAGCAAGAGGGAAATATGGGAGCCAGCAACAGAGATAGAAATAAATGACAGAAATGTTGTCAAAATATTCTTTGGTGTTAAAAAAACACAGTCTCCGTGACAATATATAAATGGTCTTCTTCCTTGGCCCAAATCCTTTCTATTTAATTTCTGTATGCTGTGAAAGTACAGCAGCACTGTGGTATTAATAAATATTTAATTTTGACTGTAAGTAGTCAAGTCTTTGAAAAGAAAAATTAAAACCTTTAGAGTACCCTATGGATTCTATACTTTAGGCAACTACAAAAATACCAACACATTACTAGAACAAAATCTATATCCCTTATCTATAGTCTGATAGGCTTAAAATCTAATTCTATCCATATTACTGAATAGCAAAATTACTAATCCCTAAATTACAGTGAGCCACGCGAGTCATTTTTTGATGGGACTGCTAGAGACTTAAGAGACTGTTCATTGTGAATAAGGGTGGCAGAATTTAATTTCATGTGAATAGTTCAATTCAGTAAACAAGTACAGTGCACTTAATTTTTATTATTAGAAGGCTGGCAGCAAGAGCAAACCTAGAAACCATTCAGGCCTTATATACTTACATTGAAAACATTAGTCTCAATTTAAATATTTAAAGAGAGTGAACATGTAAGAGAAAGTGCTGAAGAATTTAGAAGCTTTCAATGCCAGATCCTCAGCTAGTGCATGTCAATGTAGTTCCACTAAAGGCAATGGATTCATGCTGATCTACATCGTTAAGAACCTGGCCTTTAATATCTGTCAATAACAATCTTAGCTAAAATCAAAAAAGTGAAAAAAAAGTGCTTGCAATAGTTTTATTGAGAAAAGTGTAAATACAGTGCAGTCACACTGCTTCTTCCAATTGTTCTAACGTACCATGTACCCTAAGGAATCACCAGGCATATAATACTTGTTAGTGAACTGTAAACAGCAGCAGCAATTTGTATCTTGTTTATTTTATGAAATGTTCTGTTCAGAATCCGGAACAAGTATAGCACAACCTTTACTGTGCACAATTAAGTTAATGTATTCTAATAAAATTAAGTAAATAACCATTGTTACACGACAGTTACCCATATATGCGTTATGCACTGGCCTATATTCTGGAGTTTATGGATCTAGGCTTATTTAAATAGGGCTACCATATGTCCGGATTTCCCCGGACATGTCCGGCTTTTCGGTCTATAAACAGCCATCCGGGGGGGATTTTTAAAAATCTAAAAATGTCCGAGATTTCCCGCCCCAGTTGGCTATTTATAGACAGAAAAGCGGCGGCCAAGCGCCGCTGGGCACCCAAAGCCCCTTCCCGGCTCCCCCCATCCCCTGCAGCCTTACCATGTTGTCCGGCCCCGCAGCTGTTTTCCCCCTCCTCCACCCCCCTGAACACTCCGCCCCCCGCTCTTCCCCCTCCCCTGCTTCCCGCGAATCAGATCCTCGCGGGAAGTCTGAAAAGAAGCAGGGGCAAGCGGGAGGCAGCAGTAGGTAAGCTGGGGCGGGGGGGGGAGGGAACGCGGGGAGGAGAGCTCCGGGGAGGTGAGGCCCTGGCCGAGCGGCTCTCTCCGGCCCGGGCCAAGCGGCGCCCGGCGGCTCCGGCCCGGCTCCGGCCCCAGGGTGGTGGCCCCAGTGCAGCGCCCCCGGCGCTGGCTGAGCACCCCCGGCTCGGGCCGGCCCAGCTCGGGCCCCAGCAGCACCGACCCAGCTCGGGCGGCTCGGGCCCCAGCAGCGCCGGCCCCAGCTCCAGGAGGGGGCAGTCAGGGGACAAGGAGTGGGGGGGTTGGAGGTTCTGAGGGGGGCAATTAGGGAATGGGAAGTGGGAGGGAGTGGATGGGGGCAGGGCAGGGGCGGGGCTAGAGCGGGGCTCCTCCACCCCAGTGTCCTCTTTTTTTGCTTGTGGAAATATGGTAACCCTAATTTAAACAGTTCTTCCTAAGAGCTAAATTGTGATTATTTTACTAACACAAGTAGTTCCAAGAAATTTAATAAGATTACTCATCGGAGTGAGGAGATCACAATTTGGTCCTGGTTATTTTCACCCCTATAATAAAGCTATATACTGTAGTTCTAGAAAGAGATGGTTTCATCGAGATTTCACTTCTCTATATTCAACGAGAAATAAACAGTTTGCCATTCGTCAAATATATCTAAATAAGACTGAGCAGATTAAAAAATCTCTAAAGAAGTATATTTTCTTTACTTTTGTTAATTATGCCTCTTGTGGACCATGTGACCTCAAGAGCACTATTAGTGTTTCTAAGTCAATCAACTCAGAAAATATCCTTCAGAAAGTTTGGATCTAATTACTGCAGCATGCAAAGGTGGCCCATTTGCTGAGTCTAAAGTTCTAATATAATCCTCCAGTTAGTCTCATGATTCAGCAACCGCAGTGCTCATTGCTGGTTCTGCAGCTGACAGTTGCTCGAGTCTGTGTAAAAGCCAGAAGGGATTGTTTTCTTGCTTCCTTTAGCATTTTTGCCTGCTCTCCTGAGTAATGTCTTAACAAACCTAAGCAATTCCCTTGATATACTGCATGAAATTATTTTTTCCAACGAACAGGGTATAAATTGATACATGAGAATAAAAGCTACTATATTTGAACTCTACTTAAGATCCCCAATGAGGAGATCAGATTAAGCAAATGGACATACAGCAACTGGACAAATAGCAACCACACAAAGGGTGAAATTCACCCTGGTTTTGAGGGCGTAAAAGTAAGATTCACATGTTGTGCTATCCTTCTGGCCCTCTGAAAAGAGACAAGTTTCATGAATATAGGGTTACCATACGTCCGGTTTTTCCCGGACATGTCCGGCTTTTTGGCACTCAAACCCCCGTCCGGGGGGAATTGCCAAAAAGCCGAACATGTCCGGGAAAATGCCGGCCAGGCACTTCCCCTCTCGCGGCGGCTCTGCTCCTCCCCTGACTCTTTGGCTCTGTTTAAGAGCCGAGCTGCCCGAGCGCTATGGGCTTCAGGCAGCCCCCTTGCCTCCGGACCCCAGCCGCCGGCCAGGCACTTCCCCTCTCGCGGCGGCTCTGCTCCTCCCCGACTCTTCGGCTCTGTTTAAGAGCCGAGCGCTACCGGCTTAGGGCAGCCCCCATGCCTCTGCACCCTGTGCCCCCGGCTGGGCACTTCCCCTCCCGGGCTCCGGCGGCGCAGGGTCCGGAGGTATGGGGGCTGCCCAAAGCCCGTAGCGCTCAGCTCTTAAACAGAGCCGAAGAGTCGGGGAGGAGCAGAG
>NC_048308.1:59802219-59918205 GCF_013100865.1 Trachemys scripta elegans | reverse complement strand
GCCGGAGCCCAGGAGGGGAAGCGCCCGGCCGGGGGCGCAGGGTCCGGAGGCATGGGGGCTGCCCGAAGCCCAAGCGCTACCGGCTTCACGGTTTGCCGGGCAGCCTCCAGATCCTGCGCCCCCGGCTGGGCGCTTCCCCTCCTAAGCTCCAGCTGCACTGGGGAAGCGCCGGCCGGGGGTGCAGGGTCTGGGGGCTGCCCGGCAAACCGTGAAGCCGGTCGCGCTCGGGCAGCCCTTTCCGCGTGGCTGGGAAAGGAGGGGGCGGAGTTAGGGCGGTGTTGGGGTGGGGAAGGGGCGGAGTTGGGGCGGGGCTGTGGGTGGGGAAATGGGCGGGGCCAGGACCCCATGGAGGGTCCTCTTTTTTTATTTGTTAAGTACGGTAACCCTAATGAATAGTGACTTGCAACTTCTACTATGCTCTGGCATTTATAGCAATTTTAAAAGTCTAAGAGCTCAGTTAACTTAAAGACATTCTTGCCTTAACATTTATTTTATATCCGTCCTTTCTCTCTGCTATTCTACATCCCAGTAATATACTAATCATCCCTTGTGCTATCTAAATCAAACAAAAACATACTTATTTTTGTTCCCCTGTTTCCTCAAAGGACTAGGTCATGAAATCCTCTCTCTCAGGGGCAAAATTTATCTCTGTCCAAAGCCTATGCAATGCTTAAATTCTACTTTAGCTCTAATTTGAGAACTTAAGTGGTGCATAGGCTTTCTGCTGACATTCTGAAGAGGGGTGAATTTCACTCAGTATTTTTTTTTTCTGATTCATGGTTTTATAAAAACTCTTGCAAAGAAAAGCCATTGCAAGTATGTTTACTGACTTCCCATTATAACTTAGCCTTGCACTTTATGCAAAGTGTTATGTTTATGCGAAGTAAATGTTTAATGAAGAATTTAGTGATTGTGTCCTCTAGTGTGGGAGCAATTGAAAAAATTATACTTTAGAAACTGTAGCTTTCATCTTTGGCACTTTCATTTGCAGCTAATTGCCCACACATATTACAATTTTTCTCCTGTCATCTGCTGAAGAATCATCAACTAGACGAGATCACAATTCCTTGATATATGTGGTAAATGCCTTTTGGTATTTGATAAATATTGTAAACAACACAGAAAGTTTGTGTTTTACTGCATTATCATTGTATGGGGGGAGGGGAGAATAAGTATCTCTTATTTAATATATATATAGTACCTTAGAAAATTGTGGTTTTCCATCTTCATAGTGAATCTCCACATAATCAGAGGATAACAAATCACTGTAAAAAAACAAAAAAGAAAGATTTTGTATGGTATTTCTTAAAAACAGAAACAAAAAATGTAGATGTAATCACTGTAATTTTATCATTTTAGCTGAAATCCTTGAATCATTTTTTTCTAACCTAGTAAATTAAAAGAATCAAGAAAGCTGTCTCCAGAAAATGGCTTGCTGTTGCATTTTGAGGCAAGAAAGACTTTAGACTTTGGGGAATTTCACTCACTGG
Organism: Trachemys scripta elegans; assembly: GCF_013100865.1. Taxonomy (NCBI): domain Eukaryota; kingdom Metazoa; phylum Chordata; order Testudines; family Emydidae; genus Trachemys; species Trachemys scripta. The sequence continues at coordinate 59,916,715 of NC_048308.1, read as the reverse complement.
CTGAATTTCCATTATGTTAGTCTTACATTAGTATGATTTAATTTGCTTTTAATGTATACAGTAATTAAAATGAATATAAATTGACTCTATGAGTTTTGTTTCCACTGGATCTAACTGACCAATGTATGGTTAGTTTCATTATTGTTTTCAAATAAGTATTATATTTATTATTCATATCAAAGTAACAAACAGACACAGTGCCTGTCCCAAGAGCTTGAAGTCTATAGAGAAAAAAAACATATTATTGATTATCTATTAACCGTAATCATCCCTCTTCCTATCTATTATATTAGTTCTTTACTCAACATTCATCTACAAACTCAAACTATTTTAGTAACACTTTTAACATTTCTTTTCAAAGCCTCTAATATCCTGGCAGGACTCAACTCAATCTCACCCTTTATCCTTCCCACACTTCCTTGCCTGAAAACTCCTTCTCCCTCTGCAAAAGTCCCCATTCTGTCAAAGAGATGAGAAAAAAAAAAAAAACCCACAGCCGCTAATACTAGAGGGGATCGTGGGTATAGTGGAAACATGCTGGCTACTCCGACAGCTGAAGACTCAGCACTTGGGTGCCAGAGGGCTGGCTCCACTAATGGAAAGAGGGGCTTCTGCTTCATGTAGTGTTTGGGGGAATGGGAGTGGCATTGGTCCTAGTGTTCCCAGATTGCCTGCTGCCACTGCCCAGCAGATAAGCAGGGAACCATAAATGGGTATTCTCCTATCCCCACTAGTCTTTGTCTCGGTCTCTACATATTTGGGACCATTTCAATGCCCCAACCACAATGAGCTAGAGCTCAATCCAACAAGACTTTGGGCACTTTGGCCCTGATAAAGTAAAGCACTTAAACATATGTTTATGACACTTCTCACATGCTCAGTTATGCAAATTACGTGAAACAGTGCATCATATTGATGGACAGCATCCTGATCATCTTGCACTGTCTCCCAGTGCTAGCATCTCCCCAATGCCTGGCACATGTTCCCGCCTCACTGTGCCAGCCAACACAGGCAAACAGCCTAGATAGTATCTGAGTAGTATATCTTACTAGTGCTGGAGGGACATCAATATGCACTGCAACCTTTTTGAATCACTATGGAGAGGCTTCAACATAACTGTCTCTAGCAGTTTGTGGTCTGATTGTACTATTTTACAGGGTGACCATATTGGTAGAATCACTCTACCCCAACACCGCAGCCAATAATTCTTTTTCTAATTGGATGTACCCTTGTTCAGTTTCTACCAAAACTCTACTGGTGTATGCAATCAGCAGCTTCTGCAACAGAGCTACCCTCAGTCCCTTCTTGGATGTATCACATTGTAGTGTCATTTGTTCTCCAAACTGGTAGTATTTTAACTTAGGGCATCTGTAATAAGTTTTTGCTTTCTTTCAAACGCTTGCTGTTATAGCACTGACCAGTCTCATTCCACATTCTGCATTGAACGTTGATCTATGGGCTCTGTCACTGCTGCCAAATGAGGACAGAATTTAGATAGGAAGTTTAATTACTACTCTCAGTTACGTCAGGGTGAGGCAGGTACTTGATCCAAATATAGAGGAAGACCAAAAGGTGCCCCTTACTCCACCTGCCTCTCCTAAGCACAGCTCACTGGAATGCAGAATCTGGTCATCATCTGGGCCTACTGGCCAGAGCACTCTCTTCGCACAGGATACATATGCAAAGGCATATAAATTCAGTTTGTAGTGTCTCAGAAACATAATAAATGAGGCCCAAACTGCAACTCTGCAGATTTTCTCTACCAAAGAATGTGTCCATTTCAGATGTTTTGGATCTGAACAACATGAAGGGAAGACACATTCTTGGCAAGTATGAAAGGACCTTGACTATTAAGCCAGGGAGTATTATCTTTTCATCATGTAATACAGAGAGTACTGTTCTTCACATATTCTACTAGCAGAGGTGGTGATGACTATGAAGCAGATTTTGTTACAAAGAAAAGCATGGATCTACTGAATTCTAGGGCTCAACAGGAAGAGCAGTATATGCCTGAATCACATGATTCAGGCCCCATCCAAGAAAGATCAAGACATGATTCCTAATCCTGAAAGACTCATCCTCCTTTAGTGCCATGAATAGAATGTAAATGCTTCATATTCTACAGTAGAACCTCAGAGTTACAAACAACAGAGTTACGAACTGACCAGTCAACCACACACCTCATTTGGAACTAGAAGTACGCAATTAGGCAGCAGCAGAGACAAAAACAAACAAACAAAAAATTAACCAAATACAATATACGGTTAAACATAAACTACTAAAAAAAAGGGGGGGAGCAGCATTTTTCTTCTGCAAAGTAAAGTTTCAAAACTGCATTAAGTCAATGTTCAATTGTAAACATTTCAAAGAACAACCATAACGTTTTGTTCAGAGTTATGAACATTTCAGAGTTATGAACAACCACCATTCCTGAGGTGGTCGTAACTCTGAGGTTCTACTGTACTCTGAAAGGCCAGAAGGGCTGTCCTCAATGCTAAGAAATGTACGTGTTTCCTATCTGAGCTGTACCAAGTTCCCTCAGCTATAAGGTGTTCCCGATCACATCCATTTTGGTGATTTTTTTATTTGGAATAATGAATTCTGTCTTTACAGTCAGACTGGATTTCTAGAACTACCATTTAATGGAATATCAAACTGTTGGGAACCCAAACCCTCCCATTCATTACATTTGGAGAGTAATTCTAGACCTGGAGCATAAACCTCATCAGTTTCCTCATATGTAAACTGATCTCAGGAAGTAATCCTGTGCACTAGACTATGAGACTTGCCATTTGGAAAGCCAGCCTAATGGGAAGTGCTCCTGAAGCTTTGGTTGATTCAAGTGCGAATCTTGTTGATTGTCTTCTCTGTGTCATGATCCAAGGCCTTGAACCCAAGTCCGCAGGGTTCACAGGAGCAGCCATGCTCCAATCCTTCACTTGGCCTGACTACTGCTTACCCAGGACCCAGAGGATCCTTCTGTGGATCATTCGAATGGGCCCTCCACCTGTAGGCAGATTATCAATCACTGCAGGCCCAAGCTGCACAGCTGATGGGGGAAACCAGCAGCAGCAGGAGCAAGTGAAGCAGCTTAGTGCTGAGAATACTGTGCTGCAACCACCACCTGTAGTACCCTGCCCTGAACAGGAGCCTGAGAAACCCTTGCCTGAAAGGTTCGATGGGAACTGCTGGTGGTTCTGAGGCTTCATGAACCAATGCCACATTCTGTTCCTGATTTATACCTCTGACCAGTTCAAGGTGACCTTAGTAATCAGCCTACTGACAGGAGATATTTTAGACTGACTCTGCTGGAAGGCCATAGCCCAGCCCAGGGCTTTCTTCAGTCGATATCAACCATCTTATGTACCCCACAATAGAAACTGTTGTTGCTTTCTGCCAGGTGTGTGCTCACACCAAGATCCCATTCCAGAAACCATGAGGAAACACTTTCTCGGTCCTGGGAGGCCATTTCCTTTGATTTTCTGGTGAAACTACCAAAATCCAGTGATTTCACGACCATCCTGACAGTAGTGGATTGCTTTTAGAAAATCGCTCACTTCATTCCCTTGCATGAGATTCCCCTCCACTGGGAAAACTGCTCGGCTCCGGATAAACAAAGCAGTCTATCTTCATGGCCTCCCGGATCATTTCATCTCTAGGGCCCTACCATGAAAAAACACATCATGAACAATGAAATCTGGTCTCCCTCATGAAATCTGGCTATTGTAGGAGGGCCGCAGTATTGACACCCTTACTTCTGAAGGCAGCACAGAGCGGGCAGCTGGAGAGCAGTGATTTCTGGCCAGACGCACAGCTCTAAAGGCAGTGCCACCACCAGCAGCAGCGCAGAAGCGAGGGTGGCATGGTATTGGGGGGGTCATCACTTTTGTGGGGGCATGGTTGGCCTTATGGATGGGCAACCGCCCAAAGCGCTGTGGTCGGGGGGTGCTGTGGTAACGCCCCCCTGCACAGCCAGCCCCAGGCTCCTTTAGCCCCCAAGTGCTGAGCCTGGAGCTGGGGACAGAATAGGCTGGGGCACCCCAGCTGGGGGCTCCTTCTGTCCGCTGGGCTCTAGCCGCTAGAGGCTGGGGAGGGACAGGACTTTCTTTTCCCCTACACAGGCCGCTCCCGGGGCCAGATTAGACCCACCTCTGGGAACTCCTCCAGCTGCAGGAAGTTTCACGGCTGCTGGCTGCGAGCCCAACTCTGAAGGCAGACTCGCCACTAGCAGAAGCGCAGAAGTAAGGATGGCAATACCCTGACCGCCTCCAATTGCCTTGCGATACACATACCCCCACGATCTCCCTTTGGGTCAGGACCCCCACAGTTATAACACAGTGAAATTTCAGATTTAAATATCTGAAACATGAAATGTAAATTTTTTAAAATCCGAGGACTGTGAAATTTACCAAAATGAACCGTGAATTTGGTAGGGCCCTAGTCATCTCTGATTGGGATCCCTAGTTCACTACCTGCTTCTGGCACAAGGCTCTGTGCCTATTAATTGTCTACATGCACCTGTCCTCTGTCTACCACCCTCAGTTGAATTGCCAAATGGAATGAATCAACCAGATGCCAGAGCAATACTTATGATGCTACACTAACCATCACCAGGATGACTGGTCTCATCAGTATTATCACATGCCAAGTTCTCATATAATAATGCAGACCACGCATCCACAGGCCACAGCCCCTTCTTTGTCAACTATAGGTACCACCCTCAATTTCATCCACAATTACCGACCTCCTTCCCTAATCCATCAGCCTTTGACCTATACAACACATCCAAGAAGAGGTGAAAGGACACCCTGAGAAGGCAAAGAAGGACTACAAAAAGCATGCAGACAATGATAGGCAACAAGGCCCTGTCTAGTCTGTAGGACAAAAGGTCTGGCTTTCTACAGAACACCTCTGTACAGACAGACCCTCTTGGAAACTAGACCACCAGTTCCTTAGCCCTCGCCAGATTCGGCAACAAATCAACCCGATCACCTTCAAGCTCTAGCTCCCTTAATCCCTTACAGTCCAACCCATATTCCATGTCTCACTCCTAAAACCCTACACTGAGACCACATTGTTCCAGAGAGCCCAATCACCACCTCCACAGGTCAGGAAGAATACATTGTCCATGAAGTTCTCGATTCTAAGGTCAAGCAGGGTAAATTGTGGTACCTGATCAACTGGGAAGGTTATGGCGCAGAGGAATGCACATGCAAGCCAGCTGAGAATATTCATGCTCCCATCCTCATCCATAGAAGCACCCTGAGAAACCTAGGCCCAGAGGACGCCCCTAGGGGAGGGGTGCTGTCATGAGCCAGGGGCCTCGAATCCAGGTCCTCAGAAGCAGCCATGCTCCAACCCTCCACTTGGTGGCCTGCTGACTACTGTTTATCCAGAACCCATGAAGCCTGGCCTCATTTTGAAACTCCATCCCTGAGGTCCTATTAGCAGAGTCCCAGAGCAGCAGATTGGTCCACTGGCCTTACGTAAGCCAGCAGCAGGAACAGGAAGCTGTCCAAACCACGGGGATCCACCCTGCTCCTGCTCCCCTGGCTTGACTTCCTTGCATCCTGACCTGGCTTGATTTCTGGCACCTGATTTGTGGTTCTGATCTCCAGTTTGTCTCCTGCCTCTGACCTCCTTGTATCCTGACCCAGCCTGACTCTCAACTCCTGTTTCATGACTGTGGACTTTGCCTCTGACCACAACCCAGCTATGACACTCTGTTGGAGAAACTCCAACCTGGGATGTATATATTTTAACATCTTAATGTGCAATGTTTTTGGACCAGATTTAAACAACTCTTTACATTTACAATGAATCCAAGTTCCTCTAGGCTGACTAGCGCCCATTAAGTCACTGACTGAGGGCTATTAAGCATGTGATCATCTCCATGAACCAAGTTCAGAAGCTGACTATGGCACTGCATTATCAGCAAGTGCAGGATAGCGTCTGCCAAGACTCCCAAGGACACTACAGCTTGGGTGGAGTTCAGGAGTATCTATTTTGTGCTTTGATTTTCTGATGAAGCGTTTGAATGGCTGTAAGTCAAGAATGGCTTAGGCTCTTCCGATTTTCTTCTGCACATTGAAAATTATGGAGCAAAGCCTTGAGAACCTCTTTTGTTTGGAAAGTAGTTCTAGGCCCCTATGCTGAGAAAACAAGCTATGTTTTGAAGAATCATCTGTTGTTTTTTACAGACTGGTGGAAATAAGAGACTAGATGAAGGTGCTGGGTTTGGCTTCAGGTAACAACCATGCGTTATGTCCAAGATCCGCTTGTCTGATATGGACATCTGGCATTCAGGTGAGAATTGTAAGACGCATCTCATGAATCTAGATCTGAGCAGAGCCTCCATCTCAGTAGATGTCATACTGATGGCTTAACAAATGTTGGAGTTGTCAGGTTGCTTTTGGCTTTCTCCAGGGTTACATGAAATAGTCTGATCCCAGTAAACTTTGAGGAACATAACATTTGCATGTAATGATTTGTAGGTTGTAATGATTTTAGTCTCTAACATTCTACAAATTTAAGAGCAGCAGCAGCATCTGTGTTCAGTTGAGTTGCTCCAAGGAGTCAGTGAAAGGTGGCCGCCCAGTTAAGATACTATCATCCTGCCATTTAAAGTACCCTCAGGTTGTGGACATGTTCTGGCTTTTCAACTGGTAAAAAGCTCCACAAAGAGACAAAGGCATCTTTCTGCAGTGAAGGCAAAAATCCATCTCTTTCCAAAATAGATTCTCTTCATCTAAAAGCACATCATTGAATTTCTGCTGAACCTCCACATTTAGGATTGATTATCACACCCATGTATACCTTTCAGAATCAAGTCTCATGATACTACAATTAGAGGAGTCATCTACAATGTATTCTCTGGTGATTTCCACTTCCCCACTGCTTAACTTTTGAGTTCATCACATTTCTTTATGTGCAATTATCCATCTTCCACAGGTCAAACTGTTACTTGCCCACAGAAAATAGAACCCAAAGGAAGCTGACAACCAGCAGACTGGTAAATCCAGAATCCAAGGTCATTGCAGCATCTGAGTCACAGATAGTGTTGGCTCCAGCCATTGCTACCTTCATGACCAGATTTTCAAAAGGAGACTGAGAGGAATAGCCATTGGTACTCTAAGTAGAATATATTTTATGTCAATTGTCTTAGCAATAGCCAGGGTAGTATGCAAGTGCTGTCTACCCTCCCTCATCAATTACTCCAGCGGAGGGTGAACGGGCACTGCTGCTCTACTTTCAGGGGAATCTCGTTCCAAGTACCTTCATAGTTGTGAGACCCTCAGCAGTTTCCAAAGTAAAAAGGGGTGACCTTATCCACTATTTTCTATACAGTACCTGATCCACAAAAACTTATCCTCTGTAACATTTATGTGTTGTAGGCTTTTGAGCCTATATAAAGGGTGGAAGAATCAAGGTTACCAAGGATTCATTAACACCAGGCTGTGTGAATTTCAATAGTGGCAAAATAGGCTCTGGTTGCATCACTTGTTCTAGCATCAGAGATTCCTCAGTATTGCCTGTTGCCTGTATACTAATTTACTGAATCAGGATCATCACAAAGATATGGGACACTACAAAAATAATTTAGTTAAACAAAGACCAGACTAGTCAATATTTGCTCCTGTCATTGGAAGTTTGAGAACTGGTCCACTGGTGCAAGTGTAACCCACTTTTAGGAAAGCCATTCTGGAATATTCATTTATTTAGCTTCCTGGACAGAGAGCAAATTCAGTCTAATTTAAAAGTGTTAAACATCAATCGCGCTGAGGCTTACACACGGTATAATAAAAAGCTTTTTCAGTAGTAGTTGGATTGCCAAGAGTACTTTCCCTGGCTTATCCAACTCTAAGCCAAACGTAAACATACCTGCACAATTTCAATTCTGGATAAGAGTCTGTGTTACAGAAGTAATATTGGCATTTCATAAACATTATGAATATATGCAATTAATTTGACTAGCCTGAAATCCAATATAAATACATAAAACAACTCTGACTCTTGCACCTGAGACTTAAAGCTTCTGTATGCAGAGGTTTATCAATTAAAAAGTACACTGCAATATTACAATTGTGTTACACATTTACTGCTTAACAATAGTTGAAGCTGATCCCAATGTAAAATCTATGAATTTCTGTTATTAAGAAGGACAGTCTCTTACTTTAGCACACAGAAATTTCTTTAAAAAATAATTATAATGTTATCTCTACAGGATACATTAACTTCATCTGCATGGTGTATAGCAATGACCATATAGGATGGGATTTTCAAAAATGTCTGAGGGTATTAGGCATCCAGTTCTCACTGACTTTCAATGGACGTTGAGTATCTGACTCCATTAGCCATTTTTGAAAATCCCGCCAGGAGTCTTTAATCTTCAAAAGAAAACTTTTCCATATCATTTTGGAGTACTGCTTCCGGACTAATTTTATATCTCATATTTGTAGATGTAATTGGACTTTGTGGCGAGGGTCTGCTTGGTCTAACTGTTGAACTTATAAATGCCACCGACTCCCGCTGGCATCCTACCTTTACCTGCTATGCTGCTGCTGCTTCAGATCAAACTGACCTGAGCACCACTAACAAAGTGGGTTTAATAATTTCTCTGAATCCTTTTTCTCACTACATAACTCAAATGGTAAAACAGAATGATACAAAGTGAAAATTTTGCATAAGGAAACAAAGGATCAGGCCACACACCCACAGAGTCATATTAAATCCATATGCATATATTAAGATTGCACAATGTAATTAGTAATTACACAGAAAAAAAACTACATAAAAAGAATGTTAAGGTTGCAAAGTCAAATACTCAAAAGGTAGAAAATGTCTGAATTGAGGTCGCTCATGCAGCCTTAAGGGAGCCACGTTAACGCTCCACAGGCGACCATAGTTCTGGCATTTTCTTCAACTTTAAAACTATTCTTTTTAATGGAGGTGCGTATGTGTGTATAAACACATGCACAATTTCCTTGGGTTTTAGAATAACAAACTGAAAAAACAGCAGCCACCAGAGGGGAAGAGACACATGGTTTGCTGGGGATTTCACAGATATTTGCTGATAACACAAATGTTGAGACTGAAGATTCTTTGATTCATTACTGTCTCTATGGGGAGTATAATCTAAATGGTTACAGACCCTTTTGCCCATTCCCCTCAAGCCTGATCCCTTCTACTCTCATTCCCTCCAGCCTGTCCCTGCCTCAGTCCTGTCTTCCCCCAGCCCCCAACCAACTCCTACTTCCAGCCTATTCATGTAGACAGTCCCAGTCTCCATTTCTCTGGACTCTTCATCACAGTCAGTCTTACTGCCCATCTGAGTCCCAGTCTTCCCCACTACCCTAGCACCCAGTCCTACTTTCCCTCCATAAGCTCTTCATCCGAGTCGCCCTGACCAGTGAGCCCCAAACCTTCCACCAGCCTTCTCATTCCATCTCAGTCTCTCCATCCACCCACACTCTTCCTAGTCTGAGACTTCCTCCTCAGACTCCTGGTCCCAGTCTCCTCATCCCATACCCTCACCGCTCTTCATCAGATCTCTGTCACACCCTCCCCGCCAGCTCTGTTTCCACTCTGGGGTCCCAGTCTTCTTGCCAAGCCAGTCTCCTCCTACAGGCAGCTCCTAACCTTATCCCAATCTACTCTCTCCACCTCCTCTTCTCCTGTTCTTGTCCCCCTCTGCATTCCTCCTCCAGAACATGTGGGCCCAACAGGAAACTGGACACCTCTTGCAGTTGTTCCCTGAAGCCAAGGGCAAAACTGACCAAGTGTCTGGAATTGTGGAGTATTTCCTATGGCAGACCAACCTTGCCTCACTCAAGGTGCTAAGCACCACCAAATCAACGTGTTAAAGCACCAAACTTTAACATGGATTGATTATACCAATACATTGATCAGGATGAAGGATGTCCCACGGTGCTGAGGCATAACTTTGCAGCCTCTCCCATCAAATCTACATTGTTAAAAGTGGTACTGGCACACATAGACTGTTTGACAACTAATTTAAAAAGAACAAAGCAAAGTACACACCATGAATTTACCTATTAAGTGTGACATTTCAAAGTTAATCATTTTTATTTATCCTATCAGAATGAAAATTGTCAGGATTTTTTTTTTAATTCAGAAAAATGTTTTTAAAAAAAATCCTTTCATAATTCCAATATGGCTGAAAGGATTTTGCTCAAAGTTTCAAAAATAAATTATGCTTCAAAATCAAGCAGGAAAAATTTCACTGAAAAGTAAAAAGGTTGGGAAAATTATGAATACGTGAAATCAGGGAGTTAGAACTTTTTGCCACCTTAATTGTAAGAATCACTCTGGTCACAACCACATTTGGCAACAATTCAGGAGATATATGTAGACTGATTCCAGAACAGAAGAGAGAACATTAATGTGATGTCTTGTACCCAAACCAAACTGCAATCCAAATTCAGATTGGATGAATGAAGTAACGAGAGTGAGGAAGAGTTTAATTGCCCTGAACTTTTCCATATTCCTTGGACTTGTCCAGTTTGATTTCTGAGTCTTGTTCTGACTTGTGCTATCTTGCCTCACTACATCTTCTTTCTACCATAGTTTATTAAATCACAAGACTTTGCCTTATAAACAATAAGCAAAATTAATTTGAAGAAACTAAAGATGGAGCCAGTAACAAGACAGGCAATATCTGTGACTTATTTGTGTTTCATATTCTTTAAATTATGTTTATCTTAGGAACTAATAAATCAGCTGATTGCTTGTGTATTTTGTACATGTTTCAAACTCAACACTAACGACAGGGCAGCCGGTTGTGAATTGCTTAAATTTTGTGAATTACTAAGTAAGCAAACAAAAAACAGTTCGAACCAGGGATGTAAAAGGTTAACTGGTAAGCATAGTCTTACCGGTTAATTGACTTAACAGTTAACCCCCACGCCAGCCGGAGTGGGTTCAGCCATGGTGCTCAGCTGGAGTGGGCCCAGCCCCAGTTGCGCCAGCCAGATGGGCCCCAGCCACTTAAACAGTTAGCCGTTTAAACAACATTTTTAATCATTTAAACTCTTAACTTTTTTAACAGTATTTACATCCCTAGTTAGAACCAAGGATAATTCATCACAAAATATGTTTTGTTGACTTGACAACAGGAGCTTCACCAATATATCACACTAAAAAGTGAAGTAAGTAATGAGACCCTGCTATCAAATTTTGATAATAGAGCTTTAAGTGGAGGAAGCCAGAACCAGATCCTGATCCCAATATAAACATTTTGTGCCACTCTGGCAGCACCAGCCACCCTTATAACTGACTTAAATGGCTACGTGGGGGTTCTCCTAAGTATGGCTAAATTCCTGGGTGTGGAGATGTCTAGCCAGTCCTAACCAATCCCTCCCAGCTCTAGCATAAGTGATGTGGTGGGGCCTGCCAGGTCATAGGATGTGGCCAAAGTGATGATGTACTCTAGTGCTTACAGCTGTGGAATGTCCCTTTGGTGGCTATTTAAACTGGGTGTAATTTAGAACAGCCCTGAGTTACTCAGTCCTGATCTGATTAACTTCTATAGCTTAAAAAAAAAAAAAGTTCTCAAGCAGAAAGACTCTCTGTAGTCTAGTCTATTATTTATCAATCCCAACTATACCCAGGTATAAACTTGGCTGAAATTAGATTGTTCTTCTTGAAGTTTATTACTGAACTATGCTTCCACTATGTATTTATAGTCATCTCAATTTTGGTTGCTGCCTTTGAAGCTACTCTGACAAGAATATCATCCAGGAATAGTACTGCAGACAAATTCCTTGTGTTCTCAAACAATAATCAACATGAGTATTATTTTCATATATTCTATGCAAGTTGTTTATAGGCCAAATGGTGGTGTTTTGTATTAAAACTGTGGGTTTAAAAAAAGCAAACGTAAGAAATTACTGGAGACAGGGATTAACTGAAATCTCCAGATAACTTTTACTAGATCTGTGAAGTCCCTTAGTATTATTAGTATTATTACTGTTCGTATGAATGATGCTTCCCTATAGAAGCCTGCATAAATGGTACATCCATTTAAAATCCCTTAAGATCTAGTACTGCTCTGATTCTTTCTAATTCCAAACCACAAAAAAGCTCTCCCCCACCCCCAGCACCTTCCCCTCCCCCCCCCCACAATTATAGGTTACCAGAATAAAGATGAGAAATAACTTCTTCCTTAGTGCCTGAACGAAAATGAAAGGAGATATGTACATCAATTCTACGGAGAATCTCACAATCTGATAAAATCCTTTATAGTATTTTTGTGGATAATGTTCTAGCCACTCTTGAATAAATCCTGATAATCTTCCCCCATTTGAGAGGAGGTACTGAGAGGGAGTCAGAGAATCATGTTTGACTTTCATGAATGAGGATGCATTGCCAGATTCTTTTCTACCTCCTGTGTGATCTCTGTTTAAAAACCAGTTTCTCCTCTGGAACAGTTTGGGGAGTAGGGACATGAAGAAATTCATCCTTTATTTGTGCTCGATTTCCATGTTTTTGAGAAGGAAGAAGCATACTTCTCAGTTATGTCAACAGTCACATTCAAAGTGGCAGCTTGAATGGCTCTTCAGAATGCTTGAATGGTTCCTCAGCATCTCTTTAATGTGGATGTCAGCTTGCCATAGCTTCCACCATCTCCTTGTGGCAGGACTGGGAGGCCATGGACCCTGAAGAATATCTCAGTTAATCAAAGGAGCTAATCAAAAGCATCTGAAAAAATTAAACTGTCAGAGATATTTTATAATAATGAATCTTGAGCTTTCATTTTTTGCGACAAGAAGTGCCTCAATCTCACAGAACTGCTGTGGAAAAGTAAGTGACAAAACTGACGTTTTAAGAGATACTATAGCTGCCTCAAAATTGCATCTTAATTATTCCTCTACTCTTCTATCTGCTGGATCTTTAGCAGATGGAAAAAAATTCTCTGCATGGGAATCACCTTATCTTTAGCCAGGTCTACAATTAGGCTTGGCAGGATTCGATTTAAATTGACAGATGTCAGTAAGCACTGATTTCAGCTGACATGCTGAAATCAACGAAAAAATATATACATCAGTAACAGCTAGTGTGAAGGAGCCTCCCTCCAGCATCTAGCACGATTCAGGTGCCACTGGCCCTGTGGCAGCACAGAGAGCCCTCTGCAGCCCCCTATCATGGGACTATCTGAGCGGGGCTGTGACAGTAGAGCTGCAGAGAGCTCCCTGCATGATCACCGGGCCAGTGACACTAGATCCCTGCAGGCACAAGGTGTGGGGAAGGCTGTGGTGCTTGCAGGGCAGAACAGAGATTCCCCCTGCCAACACTGTGAGGACAACGATGGAGGGGCCACCCCACTGCTGAATGGCTCCTGCCCAAGGAGAGAGCCATTTAGCAGTGGTGTGGCCTCCCCATAAGCTAGGGACTCATGCTGCTCCTTGCAGTCCTGGCCAGGGGTCTCTGCTCTGCCTCATCAGGACCACAGCCTTGCTCCACACCTTGCGCCTGCAGGGTTCCAGTGTCACCAGCCCTCTGGCAGCACAGGGAGCCCACTGCAGCTCTGCTCACTCACTCACCAGCCAGGAGTGAAGCGATATCCCTCGGCAAACCTGGTCAGTAGCAGGGTGGCCTGCCCCACAGCCAGGGCTTGCTCTCCTCCCATGACCAGGAGTATCTGCTCCATGTGACCAGGAGCACAGCCACCCCTGGACCTTGCACCTGGGTTTCTTGGCCCCTTGGCCCCGCACAGAGCCCCCTACAGCCCCACTATCAGGTCTGCCCTGACCCCAACCTTCCCACTTAATTTCTTACAACTGTAAAAACTGAAATAGTTGTTAATTTAAAAAAAAAACAATATTAATGGTCAAAATTGGGAAAAAAATAAAAATAAAATCTGCCATGCCTAGCTATACCATATGTATGCACCTTTGAAATTGTGGACAATTCTGATTTATCTATTTGAATTTTATTAAATGTCATCAATGTCTGAAGGCATTAGCCTTTCTTAATATGTTCCCACTGAATACTATTTACCAAAGATTAAATAAGATGTTTATATTTACCAAGAGAAAAGAAACCTTTAATTTTTGTTTCTTTTCCTCTTCCAGGTTTGACTGAATTCCCAACATGTTCTCAATCCTATTATTATTATTTATTAGCACGGCTGTCAATAAATCACAGTTAACTCACGATTAATCACAATTAATTTTTTTTAGTTAATCGCAGTCTTAATCGCACTGTTAAGCAATAGAATACCAAGTGAAATATTTTGAGATGTTTTTTCTACGTTTTCAAATATATTGATTTCAATTACAACACAGAATATGAAGTGTACAGTGCTCACTTTATATTATTATTTTTATTACTAATATTTGCACTCTGAAAATGATAAAGAAATAGTATTTTTCAATTCACCTCATACAAGTACTGTAGTACAATCTCTATCATGAAAGTGCAACTTACAAATGTAGATTTTTTTTTGTTATATCACTGCACTCAAAACCAAAGCAATATAAAACTTTAGAGCCTATAAGTCCACTCAGTCCTACTTCTTGTTCAGCCAATCGCGAAGACAAACAAGTTCGTTTACATGTAGGGACATAATGCTCCTCGCTTATTATTTACAATGACACCTGAAAGTGAGAACAGGCGTTCACCTGGCACTTTTGTAGCTGGCATTGCAAGGTATTTACATGCCAGATATAAAAATTCTATTAAAGCTAATGTTAAAAAAATTATATAATACACAGATTGAGAAAAGAGTCTGTACATCTGGGTATAGTGATTAGATTATACACAAATACAAAGATTGTTTTGAAAAGTAATATGATACATAAAGTACATAATCAGCAATAACCCAAATTTAGGTGAACAGATTTAACAATACAGTTTAGATATTAGAATCCGAATACTCGGATACATCACTCATGAAAAGTTGTACAGAGATTTGGTTGTGGAAAGCAAAATATATCAATGAATGGAGATTGTCCCTCAGTAATTGAGAATTTAGGGTAGGTTGTCCATTTAGAAAATACAACCCATAAGAAAAGTATTTCAGTTACTTTCCTGACTGCGCTTCTCATCGGCACTCCAGCTCATCCCTTCTGGTATTGCCGATGTCCGGTGATGTATTCTATGTAGATGTCCCTCGACCATCTGATGGCATCCGACACCATCAGTTGCCACATCAGCCAAGCATAGCATTGACCAATTTCGCATTCTCTCAGCACTTGCTCGTTACTGGGGTCCCATGCGCCCAAGGCTTCGATGATCAGTGCATGCGTCTGAACCTGGTAACCCTTAGCTCTCAATGTTTCGGCCAGAAGGGCGTATTTATCCACCTTTCGAGCTTGGGCATCGTGGAAGGCTGGGGTCCTGTTCTCAAAGGGCACTGTGAAGTCCACCATGACAATCTTCTTCCGGTCCTTGTTAGTGATAACGATTTCTGGTCGCAACTGCCTGTCGGTTCCAAAGATGGCGGAGTTTACGGCAACCTTCCCCATGGGTGGCAGGATGGCTCTGACCAGTCGATCTTGGATGGCATGTGTCGCAGCTGCCAAGCTCTTGAATGGGGCTTGCAGCTACAGAGGATGTGGGGTAGCGTCTCGTTGGCATAGCCTCACTTCCTGCATCACCTGCCCTGATTCCCATTGTGGACGGCTCCATTCAGTGGGATGCAGATAAGCTGGGTCCTGTGGATGAACCTCCAGTCTGCAAATCAGGTGAAGCTACCCCTGGGGAGGAAGTGGTTGCATCCCACTTGCACGTCACCTTGTATGCCTTGCCCTGGTCCGACTTCCATTTCAGGTTTTCCACCTATTGGCAGCGGATGGCATCCTTCAGGGTCCTCTCCAGCATTGTTCTAGCTCTCGGAGTGATAATAGTGTGATCTGTATTCTTCACCTGTTGCACCAGGACTCCCAACTCCTGGCGTTCCTTGCACCACGTCCAGTGGCAGCCGATAAGTTTCTCCAGTTGTTGCGCTGCGTTGCAGGCACGAGTCAAGAGCAAAGCAAAGTAGGTGGCGACATCTTGGTTGGAGGGGGTTCTGGCGATTCACTTCTTGACGGCATCCTTCAGAGCACTCTCCACGATGTTCCTCACCGTGGCATCCAGGCACATCAGAAGGCGTGAGTGATCACGGCAACTTCGCACAGATCACCCATTCGAGGGACGCTGGCGCCGCCCTGTCTGTGTGAGATGTACACCAGTTCATTGCTGGGGAAACATCCACTGCTGGATGGTGTTGTCTGCCTTGCTAAGTACCACCTTCACCACGGCAGATCCCCTCAGGACGAATGAGATACGGGGGATCAGGAAGGTGTTCAAAGCATTGATCTTCTGGTCAATTCTGGCCACACCTCGTAGGATCTCCACAGTGGTATCCTCAGGTGTCTGCTGGACGCGGAAACCCATGGGCATGCTGAGATGTTGGTACACTTGCCCATTCTCGAGGAAGATCATGGGTTTGCCCTGGATCTCAAACGGCGTCTCCTGGACTGAGTCACTTCTACTGCCATCGATATAAAGGGATGTGCGCTTCCTGGCATTGAAGCAGAGTCCCATCCAGTTGGCAGCCTGGCTGGTGATGTCGAGCATCTGTTGGAGACTCTCAGGGTTGTCTGCAATCAGGACCAGATCATCTGCGTAGGCCAGGATATTCATTCTGTTGTCGTATAGATTGAAACCGCCTAGACTGCTGGAGATCGCTCAAATGAGCAGCTCCATGGCTAAGCTGAAAATGATGGGGCTCAGGAGGCAGCCTTGCTTCACGCCGCTATGGATAGGAATTCCGGGCGTCTCTCCGTCCATGGAGCAGATGGTGGTGGTGCAAACTTCATACAGTTCCCAGACCAGTTGGAGAAAGTTTTCAGGTATCCCAAACTCTCGCAGCATAGCAAAAATGTGCTAGTGGGGCATCGATCCAAAAGCATTAGCCAGGTCAAGCCATGCTATGGCACGTTGCCTCCGTGCTTTCCTGACCATGTGGATGGCAGTCTGAAGGACAAAGTGTGTTCGTAGCAGCCTTCGCATGACATGAAGCCTTTCTGGATGGAGCTGACAACTCCTCCGTTCACCAACCAGTCTGTGATCCTAGCCGTGAGGCAGCTGGCATACAGTTTGTACATGGTGGAACAAAGAGAGATGGGTCTCCAGTTGTTGGGGTCGTCTCGCTCGCCTTTCTTGTAGACAAGCACCGTCATGGACTTCTTCCAGGAGTTGGGAGTACAGCGGAACTGTTTGCATTAGTTGAAACTGGCAACCAGGGTCTCGTTTTTTCAGGAAGTTGTAGCGAATGCCATCTTTTCCTGGGGCTGTGTTTTTGGTCTTTGTAAGTCTGGCCTCTACTTCCCGTGATGTAAAGTCTTGTTCCAGGTCCTCTGAACGTGAGAACAGGCATTCCCATGGCACTTTTGTAGCCAGCATTGCAAGGTATTTACATGCCAGATATGCTAAACATTCATATGCCCCTTCATGCTTTAGCCACCATTCCAGAGGACATGCTTCCATACTGATGATGCTCATTAAAAAAATAATGCATTAATTAAATTTGTGATTGAACTCTTTGGGGAAGAATTGTATGTCTCCTGCTCTATTTTACCCGCATTCTGCCATATATTTCATGTTATACCAGTCTTGGAAAATGACCCAGCACATGTTGTTTGTTTTAAGAACACTTTGACAAAACGCAAAAAAGGTACCAATATGAGATTTCTAAAGATAGCTATGGCACTCAACCCAAGGTTTATGAATCTGAAGTGCCTTCCAAAATCTGAGAGGGACAAGATGAGGAGCATGTTTTCAGATGTCTTAAAAGAGCAATATTCCGATGGGGAAACTACAGAACTCAAACCACCAAAAAAGAAAAGCAACCTTCTGCTGGTGTCATCTGGCTCAGATGATGAAAATGAACATGTGTTGGTCCGCATTGCTTTGGATTGTTGTCGAGCAGAACTTGTCATCGGCATGGACGCATGTCCTCTGGAATGGTCACTGAAGCATAAAGGGACATATGAATCTTTAGAGCGTCTGGCACATAAATATCTTGTGACGCTGGTTACAACAGTGCCATGTGAACGTCTGTTCTCACTTTCAGATGATACTGTAAACAAGAAGCAGGCAGCATTATCTCCTGCAAATGTAAACAAACTTGTTTGTCTGAGCGATTGGCTGAACAAGAAGTAAGACTCCGTGAACTTGTAGGCGCTAAAGTTTTACATTGTTTTATTTTTGAATGCAGGTGTTTTTTACATAATTCTATCTTTGTAAATTCAACTTTCATGATAAAGAGCTTGCACTACAATCCTTGCAATGGGGGAATTGAAAAATACTATTTCTTTTGTTTTTTACAGTGCAAATATTTGTAATAAAAAATAAATATAAACTGAGCACTGTACTCTTTGTATTCTGTGTTGTAATTGAAATCAATATATTTGAAAATGTAGAAAACATCCAAAAATATTTAAATAAATGTTTTTTTTAAATCACGTGATTAATCGCGATTAATTTTTTTAATCGCTTGACAGCCCTATTTATTAGACATGTTGAATAATACTAAGCTCTTATATAACAGTTTTCAGCAGTAGATCTGAGAGCACTTTACAAAAGAGGTAAGTATGGCTTTCCCCATTTTATAGATGGCGAAACTGAGACAGAGAGAGGTGAAGTGATTTGCCCAAGATCACCCAGAAGTCCAGTGGCAAAGTCAGGAATAGAACCCTGATTCCCAGTCCAGTGCTCTAACCACTAGGTCACACTCCCTATAGTCTTCCCTGGTTTTGCAGATTAGACTCATTCTTCCAGATTTAAACAGTTACACCTCTTCACTAGTGGAAGAAGAGAAAAACGAACAATAGAAATGGATGCTGTGTCTACTCTTTTAATTTTCTTTTTCTATTATCTTTATTTCATTAAGGTTAATAGAGTATTTTTGTTTCTGAGAGAAAAAAAAATTGACTTGACCCTGTTGTCAGTGACCACACCAGATTCTGAGACCGTTCCCATAATTTACTTTGGTAGTAGCCCTAAGCTGATTTCCTATTCCTGAAAAATTATGCCCACTTTCTTTGCCAATATGATAAGAAGCCATCTTAACAACTCTGGAGGAAATCAATACCATCAAATTCCCTCCATTAGTAACCCCAGATGGAATATTTAGAACAATTTTACTTACGAGAATGTCTTAGGAGCCTTGCTGTACTGGAAACATATTCACATTTTCCTCAGATGCCCTAGCAACACCAAAGCCTACTTATGAGGCTGACTCTGGTATTATTTTTGTAGTATCTCCGAGGTGTCCAGCCTCTTTCTGATGCTCTGACTCTAAATCCAAAATGTGTCAGATTTGGCAAGATGAATTCAGAGCCACTCCTATAAATTGTGAGGAAGGTAAGATTTGCGTGGGTGGGGCATTAGTTCTCTGACACACAATTTTCTCCAGTCTGAAAAATAAGTCCTCACAGCCCAAGTAAATTAGGCCTTGAAAGGCAGGTACAGGCAGCCTAGGCAATAGATTTTCAACAGCCTACAAAATGATATCATAACAATCCTCAGTTTACCAGAAGGTTATCTGTAAATATTGTATTTTATATATACTCAGACATACCTACAGTTGGCACCATGGTCATGGCTCCAAAGTTTAGTTACAAGTTCTATTATAAGCCCTATTTTAACTCTCTAATTTTGATTAGGAAAATTCATTTGGCCTGAAAACTGTCAGTTTTTATGCACAGCTGAACAAAAATTGGTCATACAATGTTTACGTTAGAAGTCATAAAAAATAACTCCCATTGGAATTTTTTTTTATTAGAATCTTGCTCATCTTTGGATTCTTTCTCAAATTTTTCATATGGATAAATCTCCCTAAAAAGTAGTCATTCACAGAGCATAAAAGTTAAATACATGCATAAATATTTGCATAATCAAGGCATAAATTAAGTTTGCTCCCATACTTAGCATTAGAGTTATAATGTATATATAACAACATCAAACATTACTGTTAAAACTGAAACAAAGATACCAAAGCAATTATGGAAATGAATCATTAAGGGAAGGTAGATAAATACTCAAATTCTATTACAATTCATACAATCTCTTAAATAAGACTGTTGTTTTCCTTTCTTTATTTTTTTTTAATTATTGGCTGGACTCAGTAATTGAGAAGCAAGCTTCTTTACACCGCCACATCACAGTTATAAACCCTACCAAAGGCAAAGGAAAATAATTGTCCAGTCTAATTAGTCTGGATAAATATAGGGAGCATTTAGCCCTTTGCATGTGGAACTCCCACTGAAGTAAATGAAAGTTTTGCAGAGGGCTTGTAGAACTGGACTCATGAACTACACCAGATATGGAATTCTATTATCTAAAGCTGAGACTCCCTGAAGTGACATACATACATACGCAAGTGCACACACCGCACTCTGAACATGTACTTATTAAATGTGTAAAAAAACTAAGCCCCAGCATTAGTTATATTAAAAACTCAAAAGTAAAAAGTTATAAAATGAATCTTGCTACAATAATATTAACATAGCCAGTTTGCACATCCTATATATTTTACAGGATACATTAACAACAAAGGGGAATACATTACGTGTATATTTGAAAAAAGACCAATTTTGACACTTCCTGACTTTTGAATTCTTAATCTTGCAGAATTACCAGTAGGTTTCTATTTATTTTTCCATTCACATTTCCTATGTTTTTTCGGGGGATGGGGGGAGGTAGAAAGAGGAATAAATTATAAAATCTGGAGGTAATCAGATTACTGTTTGCTGGCTTTGTCAGCAGAATTTGAAAGTTCTTTTCTCTACTACTATTCACCTTGAGTTAAATTCATCCTGTGAGGAGGTCTAGCACAAAAAGACTATGCAAACTTAAGCAGAACTTAGTGGTATATAGCACAGGACTCGTGCCAGCCCTTGGCACAGGAGTGCATTTCATAGATTTTAAGGCCAGAAGAAACCACTGTGATCACTTGTCTGATCTCCTGTATAACACAGGACCTTCTGAATTAATTCCTGCTTCATGTCCAATAGCTGTGGATGAACTAGAGCATATTTTTTAAAAAAACATCCACTCCATTTCACCCTTATGCAAAACCAGCAAATCTTATAAGACTTTGTACCTACAGATGTACACCTGACTATAGCTCCAATCCTGCAAAGACTTGAGCACGACAAGTCAATAGGCACAAAGTCTTTGCAGGATCAAGGCCTGTATCTGTAAAAATGTATTGTGAACTTATGTACATATAGAAGGTTTGTACTGCAGATGTTCAGTATCCAATTTTCTAATGATTATAACTTTGTTAAATCAAAATTAATTTTCTTCAAACCAATGAGAATTGTGTCCATCCAAATTTCAAGCTGTTTTTGCTGTAGCCTTGTTCCAAGAAACACGGTTATATAGTTTCCAAAACATTAGGGTATTTTTTCCATCTTCACCAAACTCAAACCTCTGAAACCCAACCTTATAGCAGAGACCAAGTACAATGCCAGCCACAAAAATAAATTATGGGCAAAAACATGCAAATTAATTTAAAAAAAGATAATCAACTTCAGAGCACCGTATTTCTGAGTGGATCTGAATTTCAGTCACACATAAAGCCACACCACATTACTAATATTTTATTTCAAATATTAGCAATAATGTTAATAATAATGTATCTAACTCAGACTTCTTTACTTTGTATCATATAATATGAGGGCACTTGATTACTAGCTATCGTCTTTACAGTACATTTTGTTCAGTTCAAACGCCCCATAAAACTGACTAAGGAAAAGAAGTTCTGCCAAAGTGAAATCTGAGAAAGCTCACCTTGCAGAAAGATCTTCTAGTCTTTCAAAATATGAAAAGTTCTTGCTGCTTAGCAGTCGCATATACAGACACAGCATCTGAAATAACTTACTCATATGCTCAATAAAGCAACTCATTAAAATTAGAGGGAAAACTGAATCGTTCATGTTTTAAGCGTGTGTAAGGTCAACAGTAACCCTTTAAATTTTCCACAGCATTAAAACATTGATTCAGACACCAGAGCTAACAGTATATTGTTTTCACATTCATCACCAGTTTCAGAATTTGCTACAAAAAACAAAACCTCAGTGAAAAATGTGAAAGGCACACTTTGCACCATTTTTTCCGTTTACTGTGCTGAGAAAAGATATATGAATGTGATGATCAAGCAATCAATCTCAACAAGACAGGAATGATAGTGCAGGCAGCTGGTAGGGCCCTGGGAGACTGCTCTTAGACTCTCTCTGTCTAAGCTTACAGAAAGGACTACTAAGAGCAGTGAAAGGAAGATGGGGGCCAGGTGAGGGAAGGAAAGAAGGGGGGTGGGAAGAGAGAGACAGGTGCTTAGGGAAAAAAGGGGGGCTTGACTCTCCCAAAGAAAACAGTAGTCTTTTCTGAGGTGATAACCCAGGTAGCCTCTGGTCAAGAATTTGGCAAATAAACAATGTATCAAAAAAGTGGTAGAAAATGTTTCCAATATGATAGAAGTATTGGCATCTGCTGATGTGTACCTCAATGCTCTGGATAACCCAATTATACATTCTTATCTGAAAGCAAACTTAAAATCTACTGAGATTATATCAATACCTTTATGTTTGTGAAGAGAATCTCTTCTTAAGCTATTCTAATAATGTGTTGCCAGGGTAAGAGACATTTACTAAAGCAATTTCTGTCAGTTGTCTGTGATGATATGACCAATGCCCCAAATCACTGTCATCAATCTATTTTATACTTCTCATAACGCTGCTTAGCAAATATGTTGAACAAATAGGTGGAAGCAAGTCAAAAACTGTTCTTCTGGAATATGTTGTTTTGAAGTCACAAATTTTAAGAACATTTTGAAAGAATATTGCAAATGCTATGGAAAGAAAGGCTATTTAATCACTAACTGAAATTATTCTAGAGTGCTACCTTTGCATATTCATGCTGGTAGAAAACACCCCCAGCACAGCTTTGGAACCATCTGGGAAGTAATGCCCATTAGGACCAAGACAATACCCTTCTCACAGCACCAAATGTTCAGACCTAAGAGGACCATCTGGTCCTCATCATCTCAGAGCCTTGTTTATCAGAGATAGGTGAGGGGGTAGGAATCTCCTCATGACCAAAGTTTGTTTAAAACCACATTCTAACCTAAACAGTTCTTTTAAAGAGAGTGCAAGTGTTGTAGTTTTTAAAACACTTTTAGGTAGTTAGAATAAAAGATTCTGTGCTGTTTTCCCAGACCATGTGTTTTCCCAGACCAATTCCAGCTTGGAAAGATCCTTTTGGCACTGATTCCAGTTTGATCTGAGCTCATAGCACACGGGTCATTTCATTTTTAGATGCTGGTGCCAGACTGTCAGCCAATGCCATGTCTATGTCAGGCAAAGGCTAGTGGTGCAGCACAACAATGACAACACTCTCACCTCATCAATAAAATGTTCAAAGAGGACAGATATTTTTACTTAAATGTTTTTGATAACTTCTGGTTTAGCTTCTTACATCCGTCCCACTAGCTTAAAATAGAAAATTAAGTCTACTCATATGGTTCTGCTAGCACAATACAATACAAATTAATGAAGAGCACTATTCTTGAACTGCAGAGTAACAACAGAGAAGTCCTTCAATGCTGGATGAAAAAAATACTAAGAGAAAACTCGGCTGTAATCTGTTCCTGACAACATACATAGGAAAACTAGATAAGCATACTCTAGAGATCACAGATTGCACACAAATACAGAATAGCATTTACTACTTTATTCAAGTAAGAAGAAAAGTCAAACTCCTTTTTATTTATATAATTTAAGAAAATGATACTAATCTGAAAACATGTAACATTGAATGCTTTAACAAGAAGAGAGAGAGAGAGAGAAATGCTACATAACAGATTATTGTGGGATATGGAATATACCTAGCTGAGGCAGGCACAGGTTAATTATGATGGTTCTTCGTCACAAATGGGATTTTTTTTATCCCACTCGTGCCAATTACTCTTAGTACAAAAGGAGACGATATTAACTAAAAACAATACTTAAGTCATTTTCTACTCTGTTAAAGTATCACTCTTTAATGACAAGCCAAAGGCCACATTTCCATCGAAGGTCTGTGAATGGGTGCCTTCTGCTCCTTGTAACCTCCCCCTGAGTTGAGTGCAAGGGATAATGGACTTTTCCCCCCACGCCCCCATTGAACGTTTGGGGGAGACAGGTTGTGAGCTGGGCGATGCTTGCTGGCTGTTCAGCAGAGGCTGCAGAGGGACTCTAGCCTCCTGTTTCTGTTCCTGCAGCTCAACCAGATGCCTCAACGTGTCGGATTGGTCCCTCATAATGCAAAGCATCTCATCCTGCGTCGCATGCTCATGCTCCTCGGATGCTTTCCTGCTCTCCATATCCATGGCTAACTTCTCAGACAGTGAATTCCTCCAGGCTCTGAGCTCTGTGTCAGCTGTTCCTGAGACGTTCATTATCTCGATGAACATGTCCTCCCTCTAGGTTGGGGTGACTGACATGGCCGGGATCCTGTGTCAGGAGGTAAGGAAGTAGCGAAAGGGTTTGAGGGGGTTTCACCACCATCTGTCTCAGGTATGGGAACCACGTTTGCCTGGGCCATGTGGGTGCAATAAGTATGACCCTGGCCGTGTCCTGTCTGATTTTGTGTAGCACCCGGCTCAATAGAGGAATCGGGGGGAACGCGTACATTAGTGGTGCTTCCCATTTTGTAAGGAGGGCATCGCCCAGGGAGTGGCAACCAAACTCCACTTGGGAGCAATACTGAGGCATTGAGAATGCCTGTGAGCCGTTGAGAATAAATCTATAGTAGGGATTCCCCCACTGGTTGAATATGGTCATGAGGGTTGGGTAGTCCATCTCCCACTCGTGGTTTGGGAGAAGTGTCTGCTCAGCTGGTCTGCCATGGTATTCTGAAGTCCTGGCAGGTAAGTTGCAGAAATGTCTATCTTGTTGGATATGCACCATTGCCATAGGTGTAGTGCTTTGAAGCAGGGAGGGTATGATCGAGCACCGCCCTGTCTTCAAGGTTGTTCGCAAGTCCTTTAAGGTATGAAGAGATACATCAGTGCCCTTAACAAATAGTTTTTGACACTCAAAGGGCAGGTCCTCAACTGTGGCTTGTACTTCGCTAGGGAATCCAGAGAGGTGGAGCCATTATGCTCGACACATGACCATGGACATGGCGATAGAATGAGCTGCCCTGTCAGTGGAATCGAGGGAGGCCCGCAGGGCTGTTTTGGCAACGTTTGGCCCTCTGCAACATTGGCTTTGTATTGTTCCTTTGCTTCCTCTGGCATTTGTTCAATAAAGGATGTCATTTTACTAAACAAGATGTAAGTGTATTTCGCCAACAGAGCGGAGTAGTTTGCTATGCGAAATTGCAGTGAGGCCAAGGAATAGGCTTCGCATCCAAAGAAGTCAAGCCTTTTCCAGTCGTTTTCATAAGGAGTGTTTTTTGACTGGTACTGTTTTTCCCTTTGGTTTACTGCCTCTACGACCGGTGAATTTGGAGCCGGGTGAGTAAATAAGAACTCAGCCCTTTCGATGGTACATATTTTCTGTTCGAGTGTTTACAGGAGGGTGAGGCAGTAAGAGGTGTCTGCCGTATTATCTTTGCAGGATCCATTATAGCAGCGTTGATGGGCAGAGCTATCTTTGCTGATGGGGATGCCTGGAAGATGTCAGTAAGTTTGTGCTGGGTCTGTGGCAACTCTGCTAAAGAGATGTCCAGGGATTCTACAACTCTTCTGAATAAGTCCTGGAAGGACTTGAAGTCATCTCCTGTGGTGGGAGGCGGTGGCATAATTATTTCGTCCGGGGACGAAGATAAAATATGGGTGGGTGGCAGTGTATCACCTTCAGGAGCCTCTACCTGCTCCTCTCCCTCTTCCTCCTGCGCCTCCGGTGGTGGTGGGTTAGTGGGTGAAAGGGACAGGGTGGCCCATGACGCTGGTAGGTTGGGGGGGTTTAAGATTCTGAGTTCTGTAGATTGCCCATGGGTCCCAGTATGGCCAATTCGGTGGCATAACAACAGGCAGTGTCATCCATGGTTGTGCTTCCCAGCTTTTCCCTGGCATAGATAGTTGTTGGTGAGAGGGTTCAGGTTTTGGAGAGGGATGACGAGGGGTGTAAAGGCTCGAGTCATCCTCTTCATCCTCATCCTCTGTGGATGCAGATCCATTAGGAGTGCCTATTCGGCTCGGTCCTTGCCTGACTGGGGTGCCGTCGGTGCTGAATAGAGGGATTCCTGGCATGGAGGAGATTGTCAGGTCCTCCTGCCTGGTGAAGGATTGTGGTACCAGGACGCTCAGTGCTGTGGATGACAGCGTAGTATGCTCTGATGGTGCCAAGGTCTTGTTAGGCTGTGTATATGCAGCAGGTGGCGCCATTACACTAGCAGGTGCTGAGGCATTCTTCGGGCACTGTTGGTGCAGAGCTAGGGAGCTTAGCTTTGACTCATGCACCTGAGTGAGAGCCTGGCCGTGTCGGTGTCTTGGCTACTCAGAACGTCTTGGTACCAGACCGTTCCCTGTGCCTCTTGGTCCGAGGTTCTCGGTGCCATCGGTACCGGAACACATTTGTTGCCAGGAGACCACTTCTTTTTATGGGGATCTCTGAGGCGATAACTGTGACCGATGTTTGGTCACCTTCTTAGGTGTAGGGTCCTTAGACATGGTTTGGGTGGAGCCCTTTTCTGAGGTTGCTGCTGGAAATTGTTAGCCAGGAGGAGTCCTGGACTCTGAGTGGGAGGCTGGCCTGAAGGATTTCTCCATCATTAATCATTTTAGTTGGAGGTCCCTGGCTTTCAGTGTCCTGGCAGATAATTTCTTGCAGTGTGGACACTTCTGTGGTACATGGGTTTCCCCGAGACAGCGGATGCACTGAGTGTGACCATCCAATACAGGAACTGAAAGTCTGCAGGTCAGGCAACGTTTAAAGCCGGGGGAACAGGCATGCCTGTGGAGGTTCGTAGTTCAGTCACCACTGCAGATACCCGCCGGTAGCGGGGGGAAGCTAACAAAATAAAGTGGGGTAGGTTGGGGGGTTTTTTTAGTGGGTAAATAAGGACGGAAACAAAGGGGATAAATAAAAGTGGGAATATAAGCAATTTCGAAACAGACAGGGGCGCTGCTGTCGCTCTGACTCAAGCCAAAGGCAGTAGAGAAGGAACTGAGGGACTGTTGGCTGTGCATGCTAAGTAGCCGCCCAGAACGGCGCAAGACAGCTGCCGCACGTGCGTGGCCAACCGGAGCACTGCTACTACAAATCTCCGATTACAAGCGCAGGGAGCCAAGACACCTAAAGTGGAGCACCCACAGGGACACTCCTCGAAGCAGCAGCAAATGTTCCCTTCACATCTAAAGTATACAAGGGCAAAATATTCTCCAGGAAAAGGAAGACTTCTTGAAATAAGTTTTTATATTTCATTATGAGCATAAAATTGAACCATTTTGCAAATGTATCATTCAAAAATGGCCCTATTCCAAGAAACAGCCATTTCCAAGGGGGAAATTATGGATCCATTTTAAGAAAAAGTGAATTTTTTATGTTTTACATTTTAAATTAGTCATTTTGTCTAATTTCACAAAAAAGCAAATTTTGAGGGGCATAGGTTAAGCAAAATAAAGTCACCACCGTTTTAGGTGAAATTTTGTGGGGAAAAAAGTTGTCACCATTTTTGCACAATTTTAGCCTAATTCTTTCACCAATCCTTGTAACATGGACATGAATAAATAAACAAGCAGCATAATAATAAGGAACACTACCTCTTTTTCTTTATTTTCTTGTCAACCTTCAACAACCATGTAGGACCCTCCTCTTAAATGCTGAATATGAAAATGAAGTCAAGTGCAACTTATGTGCCTTGTAAAGATATGAAGACTAGATGATGCTGTGGAAAGCATATACATCAACAGGAACTGCCCCATCACAGTGAACTGATTTTTAATTCCTTTAGAAAGGGGCTTGCCACTGATCTTGTGCAATACACAGAAGCAATTATGCTCTGGTCAAGTCTGAAACTTGAATTGTCTCTACATCTTGGATGGAAAAGATTACCAATTGTCTGACGTGCTTTGTTTCCTTCAAACTGATTTAACAGCCCTTCCGTCATCCATCATCAGTCTCCTCATGCACTGGAGTGGGATGGACAAATGGCAAGCTCTCTTCTTGGACTCATGGAAAGCTGAGTTTACTTTAAGTATGAATTCCAAGGATGTTCAGACTACGACTTGTTCTTGTGGAATTTACATCACTTATAAAGCAATCAATTTTTTTCTTGATAATAAAAAGAACAGGAATACTTGTGGCACCTTAGAGACTAACACAATTATTTGAGCATAAGCTTTCGAGGGCTAAAACCCACTTCATTGGATGTATGCAGTGGAAAATACATGCATGCATCCGATGAAGTAGGTTTAGCCCACGAAAGCTTATGCTAAAATAAATTTGTTAGTCTCTAAGGTGCCACAAGTACTCCTCGTTCTTTTTGCTAATACAGACTAACACGGCTACCACTCTGAAACTTTTCTTGATAATAAAATAGTATCTATTACTTGCTGTGATTGTGGTAACAATTCTTGGATCTTAGGTCTTCCACACTCTCAACCATTAATATCCACACTGTCAGCTTGAAGAGAGATTAGTCTGTATGGTTTACTAGGCCTTGCATTAATATTAACATTTCTTACCACTATTTTCATTTGGTTGGTGACAGAGTTCTACGCACTTTAGAGAAGCAGCAATTTCTTGGCCAATGCTTTCCCCATATTATGCTTCACCCTAATTAAGATTTATTCAAACAATACTCAGTGTTATTTTTACAAGTGCTCTAAATTATTTATTAAATTATGACTAAATTGAGATTAAATTCTACTATATTACCCAATGCTGATAGACATCTATTTTAACGAAGACTCTTTCCTCCCAACTGAGAATTCGCTTTCTCTATTCTCACTTAACAATACAAAAATGAATTCACTGTAAATCATAACAAAAAAACATTTACGTCCTCCTTCGCCCGCCCCTGTCAACTTAAAACAAACTTGTGCAGCATGCAGCAGTGTCTGTGTATAGAGAGTTAGATGCTTAGATATAATTGCTAATGTGGCAATACAGATAGCGTTATTTATATACCCGTGATACTCCAGTTACCAGTTTATTTGGTTTTGGTTGCTAGTCTAAATTTTGTGGTTACCTACTTTATTTTATCTCGGTTGCTAGTTACTTTTTATTATACCAAATTAGGGTACAAAACCTTAGCTGATATAAATCAATATTGCTCCAGTGCAGTTAGGAAGCCAATATATTATTAGTTTCTAGTGCACAGTCAAAAGAGAGGGAGCTTGCTACTAATATCGTTGATTTACATCAGCTGATGATCTAGTCCCAGAGCATTTACTTGTATTCTGGATACAAAGGCAAACTGGTACATGGAGCTAATCTAAAACCGGAATTTCTGGCCTGGAGGGAATACTGATATTTTGACATTAGCTTTTGTCCCAATTCAGGACAAAAAGTCAAACTACCAAAACTTTTTGTTTTGACAGCCCGAAATCGAAACATTTTATTTTAGGTCAACATGAATCTGTCTAGTCACCTGAGTCACTGCGGTGCCTCATGTGAGTGGTAGTTCACTGTCCTTCCTCCAACTATCCTCCTGTATAAGCTCTTACTCCCCTGCCCAGACTCTATATTCCATAATGCACTGGGATCTCTTCCTGTGGCTGAAACACTGCAGTACTTAATCAACTCCCATAAGGCTCTAGATGTCTCCAGGCTTTCTTTCCTCTCTTCTGGTCCTTCATCCTGCCTGCCCCTCACAGCCTCTGGCCCCATCTCCTGATGTCCTCATATGCTTTTCAGCCATTGTTTCACATTTTAAAGGTGAAGGTGTAAATGTTGAAAAGTATGTTAACAAATGTAATTCCATGTAATGCTTTAGTTGCGGGGAAAACACTTAACTCTAAATTCAGCTGTGGGCAGATAAAAAGCCTTCCAGTTCACCTTTCAAAACAAAACAGCTCATGCAGAAGAGCTGAGTAGCACTACGAAATAGATATGGGAATATAGTGACCTAGCAAATTTTAAAAAGCCACAGCTTGTTGCTCTGTAAACCCAATATTTGATACACTTGCATCTTTACCCCTCAAGAAAATGTCAATATTGCTGACAAAGTGACCAAAGTAAGACCTCAACTGGACATCAGGAAGAGAGCAATACTTCTTCAGTATTGAAAAATACTAATTTCTGCTGATTCATTTTTGTTTTAAAATGTGCTGAAATGCTCAAGGACAGCACAAGCTGCGTATGCATTTTTTATGCAGTGCTTACAGAATTTTGCACATCACAGATTTAATCGTTTTTTTTTATACCACTATTCTTTTTCCTCAGATATCACCTTCTGTATCAATGGCAAACACTGGCACTATAGGAGTCTCCCTGGTTTTAGAAGTATATACAGTGGCAAGTTTATGTCAACATATTGACACATTCGGGGAGGTATGTTAGAGGTAGTGCAAGTAGTGAACAGAATGAGACAAAAACTGTGTCTCTAATGAAAGCTGCTTTACACCTCTAGTCTTACCTACCAATGAAATAAAACACCAATCGTAAATGGGTTCCTATATTGTCATTTTCACATATAACTCAAACAATATGATCCCTTATACGCTAGGAAAGTGACCTGCTACTGCTATGGCCCCCAATTCAGCAGGGGTTAAAAGGCTTGGCTGCTAATACAGATGAGACAAGACTGTTTACAACACTATCACAAAAAGTCTAAATAAATAAATAAAAATAATACACATTTATACAGTACATTTCACCTAGATATTTAAAAAAAAAAAAACACCTTCACAATGGTGGTGAGCATTATTATCCCCATTTTACAGATAGGAAAACTAAGGCACAGAGAGACCTGGCAATATGGAGGTTGGAGCTAAAATGCTTTCCCTTCTGGATACAAGAACAACTTGGGACCTACTTCTGGATGAAGAAATATAAGCGTCTCAGTTTAATGTAAATGTACAATCAGTCAATGGCAAAGCTAGGATACAACCTGATCTTTCTACAATTACTCTAGCACCCTATACATTGAACCACATATCCTCCCTTAAATAGAGATGAGGTAGAACACTGTCTATCTCTCTTTCTGTAACAGTATTTAAAACAATCTTCCGTTAACTAAAATAGCAGCCAACGCATTCAGCATGTGGAAGGCAAGTTGAAGACAACTACTGCTAGCAACAAGTCATTGTCCTACTATACACTGCGCCTGTGTGGAATTTTTAAATCATATTTAAAGTGCAGTAAGCAGATTTAAAATTCCTGTTCAGAATCTAAGTTCAAAAAATATCTCTACAATCTTTTGCCACAATACAATACTTTTCTGGTACAAATTTGGGGCCCAATGAAATAGCAAAGTACAGACAAGAGACAGAAACAGTAATAGTCATTCATACCATTTGATTGCATGTTCTCTATAGTGAGACAAATTAAAATGTTATTAAAATTGGTAGCACTTTAAAGAAACTGTCAATAATTGATACTTCATTAAACTTTAATTAGACAGATAATTTATTATATTTATTATACATTAATTGAATAGTAACTAAATATAATTATTAATGTGTACTAAAAATATTTAGGCCCTTTGGAAAGTCTACATATTTTTCAAATGTTCATATGAAAACAATTTGACATTTTTGTTATTAATGATACAATATTGATGGTACAATATTTATGATACAATGATAGTAAATATTAGCTAATGTATTCATCAAAACACCTTGAGAAAGTATGAACATTATTGTGAGAATTGCCCTGAGTTATAGGGGAATGCAGAGAAATAGGAGCATTTGGACTAGAATTTCATTCCAATTCCATCCCCTTTGGAACACCTGAGCCTTGCAAAACAGATAAAATCCAGCCACAGCTGGCCAACTGAGAATTCCTTCAGAAAAGGGGAATTCACAGTTGGAGTAAAGCCAACTTGCCCCCCAATCTCAGTATAAATATTAAGGGAAGGAACATGACTGAGTAGAGAATGTACAGGGGAGCTCTGCTTCACTTTCTCCCCCATAGCAATACTCAGCTGGTGTCTGATCCCTTACGGTACTTCCACACTGTAGATGGGAGCATGCCTCCCAGCCAGTGTAAAGACACACACTAACTCTGATCCTTCTAGAACACTAAAAATATAGTCTAGAACATTGCAGCATAGGTGACAGCATGTTCTAGCCACCAACTGGGGACCCTGGGGGTCAGCAGGCTTGTACTCAGGCAGCTAGCCCAGGCCTCAACATCCACACTGTTATTTGTTAATCGCACAAGCTCCAGCAAAGCTAGGATGCGTCTGTCTAACTAGGCTGGTAGGCACACTCCCAGCTGCAGTGTAGACATACCCTTAGGGACCTTAGAGCAGCTTTATTGCACAGATAGGGACAAAGCAGCTTGAGAATCACAGAGCCAATTACAACTTCCTCCTGCTCATTTCTCTCCTGCACACAGTGTATCGGTGCAGGAAATAAATCTGGTTCTTTTTATATATGTCATAATTTTTCGGCCACTTATGTACCAAGATGAAAGGCATCTTAATCTTAATGAAGAATAGTCTTTAAACAACTGAATTCAGTAACTTACAAATATCCTGGTAAACCACATAATTTAATATTAGTTAGTGCTACTTATATTTTAAGTCCTGTATCATCCCTTACTTAAAGTACATTTGTCTCAAATTGGCCCTTTATGAAGATATATGGAACACTATTAACCTGGTTAAGGCTCAGAATATACATTCCTTAATTGAAAACTGCAACGGTTTATCAATTACTACTATTTATATCTGGTCTATCCAGGATTCCAGACAGCCCAGAAGGAAATGTCCCTGTTCTCAATCTAAGCCAAACCTAAGCTTTAGCTAGTGTTGTAGATGAACAGAGTAAAGTACAGTGATATGAATCAGGCATCTGTGTAACAATCAGGAACTGCCATTTTAATGGTAATTCCTAAAGAAAATGTAGCCTGACAACATGCATCTAGGACAGGAAGATCAAAGTGGCAACCAAAGATACAGGAAATTTCTTCCACTACTGTTATGCAGCACATGGCTTGCCAGTTTTCTTCCTGATTGCCTCCTTCTGCCCAACAGATGACTGCTTTTGAGTGGTGGACTGAATCTTGTACTGTATATAAAGCACTTAAGAACGAAAAGGATAACAGCCGTAATGTATATGTACTGAGACACTTTTCATAATTCATATCTAAGAGGTTTTGGGACCCTCAGTAATTACGATGTTTTGGCTCCTGAGCATAGATGCCGGAAAAGAATAGTGGGTGCTCAGCATCCACCAGCAGCCCCGTGGATCAGCACCTCCCCTTCCCCACACCTCCCACCCACCAGCCAACCCACCAATCAGCTCCTCTCCTTCCTCCCAGCCCCTCCCACCTGCCACGGATCAGCTGTTCAGCAGCATGCAGGAGGTGCTGGGGGGGCAGGGCGAGGAGCCAGGAGCAGGAAGAGGTGGGGGAAGGGAGCGGGAAGAGGCAGGGCAGGGGCAGAGCAGGGTGAGAAGAGGCAGGGCGACGGTGGGGGCTTGGAGGAAGGGGTGGAGTGGGGGCAGAGCCTGGGGCACAGCGAAGGCAGGAAGGGGCAGGGCAAAGGTCAGGGCTCGGGGACAAGGGGTGGAGTGGGGGCAGGGCCTGGGGCAGAGCGGTGGCAGCAAGGGGCGGGGTTTGGACTCTGTGAAAGGGGGGGAGTGGGGGCAGATTCTGGGGCGGAGCGGTGGCAGGAAGGGGCGGGGTTTGGACTCTGTGGAAGGGGTGGAGTGGGGGAGGATTCGGGGGCGGAGCGGGGGTCGAGCACCCCCTGGGAATAGAGGAAGTTGGCACCTATGTTCCTGAGACCCAAACTAAATTTATATTTATATTTTTCCTCTTTACATGCAAATATATTCCAGCACTGATGAATAGGAACATATCCTTTCTTAAAGAAAGCTATATTTATAATACCTAGCTTAGGCAAGCTTTCCAACTTTCATGAATGTTTTAGTATATCAATGCATTTGGGCGGTGTGGTAGTTTTCCAAAGCTCACAGGATTCCACCTGTCCTACCCCACTGCCCTCTTCTTCAGAAATCGCTCTATTTCCAAAGAGATAGCCACAAAGAGCAGGAAACAAGGAAACCCACAATCGTACACTTACTTATTCAATGTGAGGTCAAGGATGAATTTGGAGCCGAAGGCCTCAATCTGGAAACTTGCCTGAGCCAGATGCACAGCCTGTAGACATGAAAAAAGAAGAACCTTTAATTTTCCTATATGTTTAAAACAAGTCAAATCAGTCATCAAGGTTTGTATTTTTTATTATAGTAAATTGTACAGTACAAAATAACTTATTTAGGATTCCCATAGAAATGTCTGCATATTTTTGTATGCCATTATTTGGATCAGTATAGTGAAGGCATAACAAGTCCCTACTACAGTATATACACAGTGTTCTAATTGCAATCACCTCATAGCACTCACTTATTCTAAAAAAGTATGAATAATTATAATTAAGGCCATTGTGATGCAAGCATGTAAATACAAAATCATGGCAAAGCTCATATTATACAGTATGCAGGACTCCTTCAAAATAATTTCCTCTAAGATTCACGGCTTTGCATCTGTGGATGTATCCATGCTAGAGGTTACTAGATCAACAATTCTCAACACATTCATTCAATAGCTAGTTCCATATCTGGAGCTTTAAATTTCAGCTTTAACTTCAAATTAGATCTAGCTGCCAAAAACAGAATGTCCTCAATTCTCTAACCTGAATTATCAAGTCAATTCTCAATATTGTTCTAAGCGGGACTAACAATATCTGCAGCATATTCATACATTAGCTGGAAAAACAGGGTCACAACAGACTATCCAAAATTTTAATAAAAGATTATCATAGATACTTGTCCAGTGTTCCCTCTAATTTTTTACGTCCATGTGCGGAATTAATTTTGTTATGTGCACCAACATGGAGGTGATGTGTGACATGTCACCTTCATATTGGTGCATATAACAAAATTTCATGTGGTGAGGGTGGGGCCAGGGCCGAGGGGTTCGGAGTGTGGGAGAGGGCTCAGGGCTGGGACAGAGGATTGAGATGTGGGGAGATGAGGGCTCTGGCTGAGTGTGCAGGCTCTGGGGTGGGGTTGGGGATGAGGGGCTTGGTGTGTGGGAGGGGCTCCGGGCTGGGACAGAGGTTTGGGGTGTGGGGGAGGTGGGCTCTAGGGTGGGGCCAGGGATGAGGAGTTTGGGGTGCAGGCTGCCCAGGGGCTGCGGTGGGGAGAGATGACTTCCCCCAGCCCTCTCTTGCTGTAGCAGTTTGGGGCTGGGGAGAGGCACCTCTCCCCGTCCGCGGCAGCTCTGGCAAGGCAGGGCTGGGCCAAGACAGGTCCGCTCTAGGGCCAGGCCAAGAAAGCGCTCCTCTCCCCCGGCCAAGGCAGGTCCGCTCTGGGGCAAACGGGGAGGGGAGCCTCTCCCTGCCATAGCCCTGAGCCCCTGCGTGGGGCTTAAGAGGCAACTGCATGGCCACGCAGCTTAGAGGGAACGTAGCTTGTCACAATTTCAGGTTAACTGCACCTATATTCACCTTCCATGGCTTCTCAAGAGCACCCACTTAAAGGTTTCCAGCTCCTACCTGTCACCTTTCTCAGGCAGAGACCCACTCACTCCTGACTGGAAGCTTTAAGACTGCATAGCTCCCTGGATTTACACTATGATACTCCCAGCAAGCCAGACAGGCCAGTGCCTGCACTTCCCTTTCTCTCTGAAGGCTATGACCAGCATATTGTCCGAAGTTTTAAGTCACCACACAACCTCTTCTAGGCTAGCACATTTATTTTTAAAGTAAAAATATTACAGAGAAAACATTAAAAAAAATAAAAGAACCAATACTCTTAATCCGAATGTCTTTGCACTTTAAGGACCCTCTGTTTGGGAGAGTGAATGGGCCACTCTCTTACCATTTCAAAAGTTATTTTTCTCCCTTGGTATCCTGCTGTTAATTGATTTATCTCGTTAGACCGACCTCACGCTTGGTAAAGCAACCCCCATCCTTTCATGTATTTATACCTGCTCCTGTATTTTTCACTTCATGCATCCGAAGAAGTGGGTTCTAGCCCACGAAAGCTTATGCCCAAATAAATGTGTTAGTCTCTAAGGGGCCACAAGGACTCCTCCTTGTTTTTGTAGGAAAAGGGTGGCAGCTGGTTGAGCTATCTATGAAGTCACAATGGTCGCACTAAGAGTTACCTGAGCCTCTCCATAAACAATATAATCATAACATTTAGATACAATTACTAATAACTTAGAATAATTAGAATATATATATTCTTCAAATGCAGCCTATGCACAAGATTTAAATTAATTTTGATTATGTGGAAAGTTTGATGAGCTTGTTATTCCACTGTTAAGATCATTCAGGATAAAGAATAGACTCACAATACATTTCTTAAGTCCTAGTTTATAATGAATTTTAACCCAAACAAATTAATAAATTTACGTGTACATTTTCAAAAAAGCCGTTCTGCACTCAAAGAATAAATGCTGAGAGTTGAGAAAGATATACTGTATTTTTCATACAATCCAGAGAGCCAAAATAAAACTCAACCATAACCACGGATTTGTGATTGGTGCCTCTATAATAATTATATACATGCACATGCATGCACAAACGCACAATTATTCTTCACTGCTTGTGTTATGGTAAAGAGTTAATGCCTAACCAAGATTTATATACAGCTATTCACAACTTCTGCACCAGAGAGATTTTATGGTCCTGTCAAAAGCAAAAATCCTAGCTCAATCAGAACTATGGAACCACCATAATGAACAACCCTGGGATGAAATAAACATATTACTTTTATGTGTTTAGACTAATCTCATCATTCACGTGTGGCAGCAATGAGTCAGCGACTAGGTCACCCTAATTAGAGAAGACTAAAATAGTATTTCACCCTGGCAACTGATTTATATTATTTATAACAAGTTAGCATAAAGTGTTTTATTACTTTGTGTTTCAGCCATTACGATTTTATGTAATGTGCCTCATTCGTGGGAGGGGGAATATTTCTGAAGAATGTTACACACTATTGATATTGTTCTCTTTTAAAGAAATGCATTAATCCCTATCTTGTGGGACGCTGACATTCCAGTGATTTATAGTGCTAAAGTGTGATTTGAAATTCATTTCCTCTTATACAAACAAGTCATAGACCACATACATCAAAATAAGAAAGGATATTCCTGGAATGTGTATAACACTTTGTTTATATGCACACCCTTTAGATGTTTCCTTTTCTATGCATAAGAAAAATTACACATATTGCTTGTGCAGTCTGTATACATGCACACACTTGATACACATATGGGATATATGTGACTTCATCGGTACGTATGCGAGTATGTGAAACCTATATTCTTGTTGTTCCCATCTAGTTATATATACACCTCTACCATGATATAATGCGACCCGATATAACACGAATTCGGATATAACGCGGTAAAGCAGTGCTCCGGGGGGGGGGCGGGGCTGTGCACTCCAGCAAATCAAAGCGAGTTCGATGTAACGTGGTTTCACCTATAACGCGGTAAAAACACTGTCCCGAGGACAGTGTTATATCGGTGTAGAGGTGTAGTTTAAACGATATAAAAGGAAACTGTTTGCTTCCTCAGCACAAGTGCTTGTTATGACGACAAAGGCTACTCTCTAGCTGCAAAGCTGCAATATTACGCTAAACTTTCCTGCCGCATAGCGCTACCAATCAAATGCAGTGGAGCTAGCTCAAGAGGGAAGAGTCAGATTCTCTTTTCTATTTTTGCTGCCGCCAAAATAAAATTATATGAAGAGAGGAGTCCTCCCCCATTGCTCTGGTAAGACAGAATACTGTTAATCATCGTGATAGAGATTCATTGCACCAGGAGCAGTTCTGGGAATAATGTTGCAGTCTCTTGTATGCAGCAGGATTCCAAGTTTCTCTCTCCTCCCTCTACATGCCCTAAATTCACAGACTAAAATAAGTAAATACATTATTCTAAATCTCAGATTTATTGAAGCCTAAGACTGAGCCCCTGCTGTTCGGGACTGAATCCAAAGCCCGAGCCCCCACTGCCCGGGGCTGAATTATTGGAATTTTCAAAAGGTCACAGAGGTCTCGTAAAAATCACAGATTTTTAGCCATAATTATTATATAAAAACAATATAATGGTTTCACTGAAATTCAGATCACTCACTGAAAAAAAGTGGTATGAGTTTTTTCAGTGTCTTGAAAAAAAAACAGTATGAGTTAAGGACATTTTGTGAGTGTAAACTCTGATAACCCAACTTTTGCTGGTTCGTGCCACACCTCAGTAGTATACATGCATTTACTTATTTTACCGTGCCATCATAGTATTTTAGGATTATTTAACTGTAATTCAGTTGTATGAATTTCATAGAATT
This sequence comes from Trachemys scripta elegans, assembly GCF_013100865.1. NCBI lineage: Eukaryota > Metazoa > Chordata > Testudines > Emydidae > Trachemys > Trachemys scripta. The sequence continues at coordinate 59,878,237 of NC_048308.1, read as the reverse complement.
GTTGTAATTTAAATTTTAAAAAGCTAATAAAAGTTTAAAATCTGTATTACTTCCTTTACAGGCCAATATATTAAAAGTTACCAAGTTTATTCATCTGATAGGACCAGGCATTTTTAAAAGAATAGATTTTTTGCATAAGTATACACATTATTTAACTGGTCAATATTAACAGTTTCTTTAGATCTCCTACTGTATATCCATTAGATATGGATTTTAACACTAAGTTTGCTGCTTTTAGAAATTCAGATTTTTAGTAACCGGCCTTGCCAAACATGTAAGAGGCAGATGTTGCATTTCTTATTTGGGCAAATCTCATGAGTCTGCTATTGTAAAAAGTTGGTCTCTTGATCCATATTAAAAAAAGTGGATTTTTTTAAATTAAGAATCTAATGATTCTGAAGTATACCCATTTGTCTGTAAGTATATCTGGCTTTTTGTACATTTCTACTACTGCTATGTATGTGCTAAAATTGTTATAAATGCTTAGATGGAAAAAAAGGTGTGTACACATGTATCTAAGAGAGATAATTAGGCTTTTTTTAAAATTAGTTGTAGTTTATAAACTGAAACTGTTTTTGAGCTATATAATCTTAAAATACTTTTTTTTTTTTTTTTAAATGGACTGTAGTGGGGCGGCTGCCCCACTCCAGAAGAGCAGAGGTTAAAAGCAGCTCTGGAGAGGGCTGCGGCTGTTAAAAAGGCTAGGCTGATTGGGGAAGTAGCCACAGCTGGACCACGCCCCAATCAGGCCACAGCTGGCCCTATAAAAGGGCTGTGAGCCAGGAGCTCAAGGAAGACTCTCTCTCTAGCTTTTGAGAGAGAAGGGCCTAGCTGCCTGGGAGCTGAGTAGGGTACCTAGGGTGAAGAAGTGCTGGGGAGCTCCAGCCTAGTAAAACCCCAGGTTGCAGGACTTGTTAAAGGCCTACAAAAGGTACTGGGGCTGTAGAGGGGCAGCCCAGAGATAGGCAGGGGCAGCTGGTCCAACCCGCCTTGCCGATGATGAATGGTTTATAGACTGCAGTCTGCCCCAGGGAGCGGGCGCTAGATGGTGACTGGCAATAGCCATGGAGGCAAGGTGGGGATAGAGGGTTGGGGGTTCCCCGGGGTGGGGAGACCCAGACTGTGGGTTACTGCTTGGGGCAGAACCCTGATGTAGAGGGTCACCGGGGTCCGGGAGGGACATGGGGGGCCAGTGGCAGGTGAGACAGTGGCCTGCAGAGGGCGCTCTGAGCTGTAAGAGCTAATTCCCAGGATGACCAACAGGAAGTGCCGTGCCAGTGAGTCCTCGCATTGCCACATGGACAAACTGGATTTTTGAGAAATAGTTCTTCCATGCTGAGACTCTGACTGCTAACTTTCAATTGGAGAATATTTTCCTGGCTATATTGGAGAAATAACTTATAGTGTGACTCTACAAAGGAAAGTGACTAAAATTTGCTCCAGAGATTTACTCCCTGAGTGTATTCAGTTTCATTTCTGCTGACTTTAGTAACTAAGGCCCTTGGTGCTTCAAAGACTTATGAACATGTTTAACTTTATGCACTGTGAGTAGCTCCATTGACTTCAGTTTAACTCCCATTGATTTTAAATAAAGCCAGTGGAAATTAGTGTAACCAAGGAAATAATTCAGCTCAAAAATATGTTTCTAGTATTCACTTGCTGCAATTGCTTCTTGTCCGATCCTCTGAGGTTGAGAACAATTTTTTCCCCTCTTCCTTGTAACAACCTTTTATGTACTTTAAAACTGTTATGTCCCCTCAGTCTCCTCTTCTCCAGACTAAACAAACCCAGTTTTTTCAATCTTCCCTTATAGGTCATGTTTTCTAGATCTTTAATCATTTTTGTTGCTCTTCTCTGGAATTTCTCCAATTTGTCCACATCGTTCCTGAAATGTAGGGTTACCATACGTCCGGATTTCCCCGGACATGTCCGGCTTTTTGGTGCTCAAATCCCCGTCCGGAGGGAATTTCCAAAGAGCCGGACATGTCCGGGGAAATAGGGAGGCATAAGCCAGGGTACGCCCAGCACGATCCACCGGGTCCGCAGCGCAGCCCAACTTCCCCAGCTACAATGCTCAGGTGGGGAACGGGGGGACTCGGGCTTCCCTCACGGGCGGGGACCCCCTCAGCCACTGGGGGACCCTTCCTGTGGCCCAGTTGCCCTGCGCAGCTTGGAACCCGGCGCCGCGGGAGCTGTTTCCCGCGGGGACAGACAGGCCAGGGAACGTGCTCGGCGGCAGGAAGGAAGCTGCGGCCGGGGCTGCAGGGACCCGCACTGCCAAGCGTCTGAAGCCCCCAGCAGGCAAAGGCTGCCAGGTGAGCGGGGGAGCAGGGCAGGCGGGGGAGTGCAGGGGCTGCAGGGCGAGTGGGGAGCAGGGGTCTCAGAGGCTGCAGGGGCAGGGGGGTGCAGGGCGAGGGAGGAGCGGGGGTCACAGAGGCTGCAGGGGTGGGGGGTTGCAGGGGCAGGGCAGGCGGGGGGCGCAGAGGCGGCAGTGGGGTGCAGGGGCTGCAGGGTGAGTGGGGAGCAGGGGCAGGGCAGGTGGGGGGCGCAGAGGCTGCAAGGGTGGGGGGTGCAGGGGCTGCAGGGCGAGTGGGGAGCAGGGAAGCACTTAGCAACCCCCAACCAAGATCAGAGCGGGAGGGAGGAGGGGGAATGCAGAGTGCTCAGAGGAGGGGGCAGGGGCTTTGGGGAAGGGGAGGGGGTGGGGCTGGGGCGGAGTTGGGGCAGGGCCAGGCCCCTGTGGAGTGTCCTCTTTTTTTCAGTGTTGAAATATGGTAACCCTACTGAAATGTGGTGTCCAGAACTGAACAATACTCCAGTTGAGGCCTAATCAGCATAGAGTAGAGTGGAAGAATTAGTTCTCGTGTCTTGCTTACAATACTCCTGCTAATACACCCCAGAATGATGTTTGCTTTTTTGGTAACAGTGTTACACTGTTGATTCATATTTAGCTTGTGATCCACTATGAGCCCCTAGTATCAGGCGGTAGCCGTGTTAGTCTGTATCTACAAAAACAACAAGGAGTCTGGTGGCACCTTAAAGACTAACAGATTTATTTGGGCATAAGCTTTTGTGGGTAAAAACATCACTTCTTCAGATGCATAGAGTGAAAGTTACAGATGCAGGCATTATATACTGACACATGGAGAGCAGGGAGTTACTTCGCAAGTGGAGAACCAGTGTTGACAGGGCCAATTCAATCAGGGTGGATGTAGTCCACTCCCAATAATAGATGAGGAGGTGTCAATTCCAGGAGAGGAAAAGCTGCTTCTGTAGTGAGCCAGCCACTCCCAGTCCCTATTCAAGCCCAGATTAATGTTGTTAAATTTGCAAATGAATTTTAGTTCTGCTGTTTCTCTTTGAAGTCTGTTTCTGAAGTTTTTTTTTCAATGATAGTGACTTTTAAATCTGTAATAGAATGACCAGGGAGAATGAAGTGTTCATTTACTGGCTTTTGTATGTTACCATTCCTGATGTCCGATTTGTGTCCATTTATTCTTTTGCGGAGGGACTGTCCGGTTTGGCCAATGTACATGGCAGAGGGGCAATGCTAGCACATGATGGCATATATAACATTAGTAGATGTGCAGGTGAATGAGCCCTTGATGGTGTGGCTGATGTGGTTGGGTCCTCTGATGGTGTCGCCAGAGTAGATATGGGGACAGAGAATTTTTTTTTTTTTTAAGAATTAATGGAGATATCCCATCTCCTAGAACTGGAAGGGACCTTGAAAGGTCATCAAGTCCAGCCCCCTGCCTTCACTAGCAGGACCAAGTACTGATTTTGCCCCAGATCCCCCAAGTGGCCCCCTCAAGGATTGAACTCACAACCCTGGGTTTAGCAGGCCAATGCTCAAACCACTGAGCTATCCCTCCCCCCCATCACCTTGCTTATACTTTATTCCTGGTTGAAGGCAACGAGGTTTGCTAACGGGATTGGTTCCTGGGTTGGTGTTTCTGTGGTGTGGTGTGTAGTTGCTGGTGAGTATTTGCTTCAGGTTGGGGGGTTGTCTGTAAACGAGGACTGGCTCATTACAGAAGCAGCTTTTCCTCTCCTGGAATTGACACCTCCACATCTATTATTGGGAGTGGACTACATCCACCCTGATTGAATTGGCCCTGTCAACACTGGTTCTCCACTTGCGAAGTAACTCCCTGCTCTCCATGTGTCAGTATATAATGCCTGCATCTGTAACTTTCACTCTATGCATAGTAGAATTTTTGCAGTCACTTTTCAGAGAACCACACTTACTTTTAAAAAAGAATTTATGTAAATACATATATGGCATACTGTAAAAACATGTTCAATACCTTTTTAGTAGTTCAGTTATACATTTATTAGTGTGTCATTTAAAAACCCTCTTTATCATTATTTTAAATCAATGGATTAAAAAAAAAAGGTTTTCTGTCCCTTCTCCTCCCTGCCATTTGTAGAATTGATATTAACAGGTTTTCAGCCATTCTGAAAAGCTCTCTGCTTGATCCTTCATTGAATTGGACAAATCCCCCAAAATATCTTCCTTCTTTGGGGTACCTTATGAAAAGTTGTCTTTTTGTCTCTTATTTTTTGTGAAGCCTGATTTTTTTAAAGTACTGTAGCTATAGGTTTTATTTTGTTCTTAACCATAATTCACTATATTTGATGATTATGGAACTCTTAATCCCTTTGTTTGAAAAACTATTTAACTTCAGTGTATTTACAATATTAAATAATATTCCAACAGTACTGGCCAAAAATCTTAACAATTTGGAACATTTTAGCAACCTTAAAAGGTAATTATTATCTTCAGAAAGGAAGTGGTATTTATTTAAAGCTATAATGTAACACTGCTTCACTGCAATTAGGTGATTGACCTGGGTCACTACGATAATAAAACAAAACAGTGCATTTTTACAAGATACCTCAAAAACAGTGCTACATCGGAAAGTACCTTCTCTACCAGTAATAGTCATAGGGAGTCCTGTATATCTTTAGTATCTAGAAAGCTGTTGCAAAATTAATTTATTTCTCACTAACCCAAAAATATTTAATAGCCATCTTCCGACCATATTTTTCACTTCACAGATCACTCATTTTTATGTGTTAATTAGTTTTTAGAATGCTCCAACATTCTAAGGAACTCTTATTTCACCAGAGTTCTCATTATGGTAGGTAATCCTGACTTGCTGAATATTGGTGAAGATGTTCACCTACAAAACACTCCACCCCACTCCTTTTCTCTACTGCCATCTGTCTTCCATCCTTATGTACCCTAAATACAAACAAGTATAATATTGTAAAGGGCTAAGAAAATTAAAGAATTATTCAAAGAAAAGAGTCCTTTCACAATAAAGGCATTATCAAATACCATGAATCACCCAATTTCCAGTTATCTGAGTTGAAATTTTTGAACCAGTCATAATTTCAGACTCATCATTAAACAGTGAAATTCACTGTAAAAATAACTGGAGGCTGCCACACTCCTTAAATCAACAGCAATACATATTCTTTAATATATCCATAAGAAAAATATCACAGTTATGAGATTAAACTGTTACCATTAATCTCCCTGTGCCTCAGTTCCTTATCCATAAAATGAGGATAATACTACTTTCTTTTTCTTGCCCTTTTGTCTTATCTGCTCGGATTATACACTCTTTGAGGAAGGGTGTATATGTGGCTGTGTGTGCTCGTGTCATGCAGCACAATGGAGCCCTGATCTCAGTTGGGGCCAACGGGAATTCCTGTAATAACCTAAACAAGATGACTTTTAGGTAAAAAGATCATCTCTCCTGCAACAGGAACTATGCCAATTCTCCTTTCTCTCAATTCCACAGATCCAGAATGCCGCAAATACTGCTCTGACACAGTTCTGCATTGGAGGGACAAACTACAGAGAAAATCCTTGGGGAAATGCACAACCATTTCAGGCCTGGAGCTGTCCCCATTTAAATTCCTCTTAAACAGCTATATCAGCCATACTAACTATACTGAATCAGGTTGATCTGTAACAAAAGATATATAAATAGCCTATTGTTATTGCTCTTCCCTTCACCTCTGTCTCTTTATTTTTCCTTAGATTGCGAGACCCTCTGAGCCCATCATTTTTCTGTGTTTGAAAAGCTTCTAGCACCTAGTGTTTAGTTATCTGGGTAATGCCCAACATCTGTTACTGAGTTCATTGGATGTAGCAGTGGAGTGGCCATGCAGCCACTTGCTCCACACCCATATACCAGGCTTAAAGGTGGAAAGGAGTCCTCTTCCCTCCCCTCTACACCCTCTTAGAGTATGTGTATACTGTAGTTGGGAGCATGCATCCCCGCTTGGGTTGACAGACAAACTAGCTCTGCTATATTTAGCATGCTAGCTTGAGAAGTGGGGGCAAAAGACATATCTGGCTTCAAGACTAACCCTGATAAGTTTATGGAGATAATGGTATGATGGGATAGCATAATTTTGGCAATTCATTGATCTTTGATTATTAGCAGGTAAATATGCCCAATGGTCTGTGACATGCTCAGGGTTTACTGATCGCCATATTTGGGGTCAGGAAGGAATTTTCCTCCAGGGCAGATTGGCAAAGGCCCTGGAGGTTTTTCGCCTTCCTCTGCAGCATGGGGCACAGGTCACTTGCTGGAGGATTCTCTGCATCTTGAGGTTTTTAAAACACGATTTAAGGACTTGAATAACTCAGATGTAGGTTAGGGGTTTGTTACAGGAGTGGATGGGTGAGATTCTGTGGCCTGCGTTGTGCAGGTCAGACTAGATGATCATAATGGTCCCTTCTGACCTTAAAGTCTGAGTCTATGAGAAGCGTAGCTGGGGGAGGCTAGTTGCCCAAGTATGTACCCAGGGGATCCAGGCAGGTTTGTACTTGGATGTCTAGCTCAAGCTGCCACCCGTGCCATCCCTGGCTACACTGCTATTTTTAGGTCAGGTTTACACTACAGAGTTTTGTCGACAAACGTTATATGGCTTTAATTAAACCACTGTTGCATGTCACACTATGCTCCTTGTGTTGGCAAAGTGCATCCATACTAGCAGCTCTTTCATCAATACAGAGAGCAGTGCAATGTGGGTAGCTATCCCACTGTGCAACTGACTCCAGGGTGTTTTGGGAAGGATTTGCAATGCCTCATGGGACAGGTACAGCATCACATGATGCAGGTTTCTCAATCCCAGCGTTCCATGGGCATCCTACTAGATTGCCAGCCACTTTTCAACTACGGTTTCCAACCCTCTCAGAATCGATCTCCCAGTGGCTGCTGAAACCAATCTGGGAGATCTTAATAGTCCGCTAAAAGTCCAGTCGGCAGCACAGCAGGGCTAAGGCAGGCTCCCTACCTGCCCTGGCTCTGCGTGGTTCCCCGAAGCAACTGGCACATCCCTCTGGCTCCTAGGCACCACTCCCTCACCCCCTCCTGCATCCAAACTCCCTCCCAGAGCCCGCACCCCAAACCTCCTCCTGCAGCCCTGAACCCCCTCCCACACCACAGCCCCCTCCTGCAGCCAAACGCCCTCCCAGAGCCCGCACCCCAAACCTCCTCCTGCAGCCAAATGCCCTCCCACACCTCAGCCCCCTCCTGCAGCCCTGAGCCCCGTCCCACACCCCAACCCCCTCCTGCACCCCATCCCCCTGCCCCAGGCTCAGCCCGGAGCCCCCTCTCATACTCCAAACCCTCTCAACTCCAGCCCAGAGCCAGCACCCCTTCCTGCACCCCAACCCCCTGCTCCAGCCTGGTGAAAGTGAGTGAGGGGGGAGGGGAGATGGAGTAAGTGGGGGTGTGGCCTCAGAAGGGGCAGGGCAAGAGTGGCCTCGGTACAGGGCAGGGCAAGGGTGTTTGGGTTTGTGCGATTAGATAGTTGGCAACCCTATTTTCAACTGAAGTGTGGGCAGAAGAGGGGAAATATGTGACAGGGAGTGTATGTGCAGGGGAGAGACAGAGTGTGCACTGGGGGAGTGTGTGAGAGAGTGGGGGCGAGTGTATATGAGAGATAATGTGTGTTGGGGGACAGTGAGAATGTCAGCATGCTTTTTCTTTAAGTTCAGACAGCAATCGAGGCAACCAGTCCTGAAAGCAGGGAGGGGGACGCCCTCAACATCAGCCCCTGCCTCCCTCTGGCTCGTCACAGCACACCAGTCACACACACACCTGCCCCTGTGCTCCTAGTGTCTGAGAGAGCAGGATTCCGTGTTATTGATTTGATCTTTGCTGTCAGAGCGACATGCTAAGCTGTCAGAACTTCCCAGAGCTTTGAAAGGGGAGGGGCACATGCCTGTGTAGCACCAATGCCTTTCTCTGCTGATTCACACAACACTCAAGAGATTTATACTGTAACATATGAACAGATCCTTCCTAGATACACATTTCCACAGAAAGTAGAGAAAAAACACAGAGCAGATTTCTTTTATAAATTAGCACTAAAACTATATGCTAATATAAGCATAAACCGCTAAGTATTAACTTATATGAATAGCTGTTTTCTTGCTGTTGTAGCCATGTTGATCTCAGAATATGAGAGACAAGGTGGGTAAGATAATATCTTGTTGGCCACTATAGAAAGAGTAAAGTTTTCTTAGTTTCCTTTATAGTGCTGGTGTACGTTTTTATCAACTCCATGTTGTAGGAAATCTATGCCATTTGTTGTGCCACCTCCACCCTTGTCTCTGACTTTGTTTGTACTTTGTATGTATGTTCATCAACTAGTATTCTAAATGTACTATATACTAATTGGTATCTCCAGATGGAGTTAATATTCACACGGGTCCTATAAGTATTAAGTTCACATATAATCTTTCCCCATTCTTAACAATTAATGCATTTCATAACTAAACAGTGTACACAATATTGCTGTCACAGCTGGCTCAAGCATGCACACTTACAACATACAGACCATCAATGAAGGAACAACCCTAATTATCTGCTTCAGGCACAAGTTGGAAAATCACTTCTTATCAGACCACCTTGTCATTTTGATGAATGTTAGCACCACAGAGCAAAGAAAGCAGACACTTTTATCTTACCCAGGCACATGTCCTGCTTACTCTTTATATTGCTCCACAGTACTTTAAAAAAAAATGCAGACAACTAGACAAGAGTCACTATTTCCATGTAGTATAACTTGATTCAGGAGCATTTTCAGAACCCCAGTTCACAGAGGAGGAAAGGGTACCCGATATACTATGGCAAAAACACCCCTTAATTCTTTAGGGTAGATCACGGAAGTGGTTCAGACTCAATAAGAGAGTACAGGCTGCAGTGATAACAGAGAAACATATAAAGCTTAAAAAATAGTCAACTTGTGAGGCATGTAGGAAGTTCTCACACAAATGTCAGTGTTTGCAGAATCTAAGCTTTTCATTTAAAAAATATTAAACTTCTAGCTCTTATGTTTGAAAAAAAACTTACAAGTGTGAATTAAGGACAGTTGCTTTCTTCCTTGTTCTACATCCAGCTCCAATGCCTCTTCTGCTGCTGAGTCTTGTCAGTTTTCACTGCAAATATGCAAAACCCTGTATGTGGGCAGTAGTGACAGTGACAAGAATCAAGCCCATTGTACTCTGCTGTAGCACAGGAAGGCTGCAAGCAGCAAAAGCAGGCACTAAGCTATTCACTGGAGAGGAGGACTCAAGAATAAAAACTGGGAGGAGGAACTGATTAACAGAAACACACCATCATCTCTGCTTCAGCCAGAACACTGAAATATACATTGCACTAGGGGGCAGGAAAAATGTTTCTTCTCCCTGCCAGAAAAGAGAGAGGGGGTTAGGAAAAAATCAAATATCTATTAGCCAGAGGCTACAAAAAATGGAGCCTTTCCAACTGGTCATGTCTCCTGAACTTTGTCTTATTTTAGTCATATATATATAAAGGTGCCCGTCTGGGGTTTTTAAATGCAATCCCCCACCTACGTCAATGAACAAACAGACTGTGGAGTGAATACCATTGCTACAAAGATTGCACCCAACTGGAGATGCCACTGTTTTCTTCTGTACTGAATACCTTGATCAGTCTCAACCATGTAGGAACTGAAGCTAAAGATGCATCCCATGACAACTGCTAACATCCCATAATTTTCCTCAGGACTGTTTTATCAAGACTGTCTCCTAGTTTAAGCTTGGGTAAACTTTAGGCTGCACTCACGGTATGTCTACACTGGCAGAGTTACAGCGCCACTCAGAAAGCACTGAAGGGAAACCGCTGTGTGTGTTCACACTGTCAGCAGCCTGCACAATAGCATGTTCACACTTGCGGCACTTGCAGCGGTATTCAGAGTGGTGCACTCTCGGCAGCTATCCCACAGAGCACCTCTTCCTCTTCTGCGGTTAAGAGTTGAGGGAAGGCAGAGGGGGTCGCGGGGCATCCTGGGTCCTATCCCAATCCCCCACGATGAATTGCTTCGTATCCCAGCAATCCCCGTCCGCATTTGGTGCCATCTTTCAACTGTTTGTATACTGTGCGTCTGCCTCTTCGGTCTGCAGGAATGGATGCTGCACTGTTGACCAAGATTCTGCTCGCTCTCACTAACACTTCACGAGTGGCAGTGGAGTTATTCCTTAAACTACAAAGGCAAGAGGAGTTCGACATTGATCTTGCCACGTGTAGTAGCTATGACTCGAGATTGTTTGTGGCATTCACGGAGGTGCTGATGACAGTGGAATGCCACTTTTGGGCTCAGGAAACAAGTACTGAGTGCTGGGATCACATCGTCTATGCACATCTGGAATGACGAGCAGAGGCTGCAGAACTTTTGGGTGAGGAAAGCCACATTCATGAGCTCGCCCCTGCCCTTTGACACAAGGACACGAGAATGAGAGCTGCCCTGTCTTTGGAGAAGCGCGTGGGGATTGTACTGTGGAAGCTGGCTACTCCAGACTGCTACCAATCAGTTGCTAACCAGTTCGGAGTGGGACAGTCGACCGTTGGACTCATGTTGATGGAAGTATGCAGGGCCATTAATCGTAGCCTGCTCCAAAAAAACATGACTCTGGGCAATGTGCGTGACATTATGGATGGCTTTGCACAAATGGGCTTCCCTAACTGCAGGGGGGCGATAGATGGGACGCATACTCCAATTCTGGTACCAGACCACCTACCCACCGAGTACATTAATCAGAAGGGGTATTTCTCTATGGTTCTCCAGGCGCTTGTGGATCACCGTAAGCATTTCACAGACATTAACGCAGGCTGGTCCAGAAAGATGCATCATGCACGCATCTTTCAGAACACTGGCCTGTTCAGGAAGCTGCAAGTAGGGACTTTCTTCCCGGACCAGAAGATCACTGTAGGGGAAGTCCAAATGCCCATTGTGATCCTGGGAGACCTTGCCTACCTCTTAATGCCGTGGCTTATGAAGCCATACATGGGGCACCTTCACAGCAGTAAGGAGCGGTTCAACAACAGGCTGAGCAAGTGCAAAATGATAGTTGAGTGTGCTTTTGGCCATTTAAAAGCCCACTGGTGCTGCTTATATGGAAGGCTGGACCTGGCCGATGACAATATTCCTATGCTTACAGCAGCGTGCTGTACGCTCCATAATAGTTGTGAAGGGAAAGGTGAAAGCTTCACTCAGGGCTGGACCGCTGAGGCTCAGCATCTGAAGGCTGAATTTGAACAGCCAGAGACCAGGGTTATTAGAGGGCCGCAGCATGGGGCCATAAGGATCAGGGATGCAGTGAGGCAGCAATTTGAAGCTGAAAGTCACTAATATTTGTTGCTATGCTCGGGAGTGCAGTGCTTGTAATGCTAGGAGGTGATTGTGATTGGTGCAGAACTGTGAAGGTTTAAGAAAATTGCCTGTTGCTTTGCAGGGCTCTGTTTGCTTTCAATTAATGGAATAAAGATTGCTTTAAAATCAAAACAATTATTTTATTAAAAAACAACAACTGGAGGAGAGAGACAAACAAAAAAACACCTCAGCACTCTGGGGGATGAGGGAAGGGAGGGTCCCAAGGGAGTTAAAGATTTGTGTATGTCCAGGTATCATATGTAACCTTGTCTTTGGAGTACAGTGCAGTGGGTACTGTACTTCCGCATGGCTAAACTGCAGAGGGTTGGGCGTTGAATGAAGTGAGTCCTGGGAGTCCACAGCGCTGGACTGTGATGGGGCAGGAGTGAAATGCAGCGGGTACAGACTGGAGCCAGGAGGTTGGTAAGAGAGTGTTGGCGCTGTCTGGGGGGGCGCATGGGAAAGAGTTTTGCAACAGCGACCGCAGGGAAGGGCGGGCGCAGAGCTGCTCGGTTTGCAGTGCTAGTAGCGCCTGGAGCGTGTCCGCCTGGCGCTCCATAACCTTTAAGAGCCGCTTTGTTCCAGCGCGCCGCATTCTCCTTTTGGTCCCTCTTCTCACTGTCCCGCCACTCCTTCAATTTTTGTTTTTCGGCCGGGGAGTGCATCATGACATCACACAAAAAATCCTCTTTAGTTCTTCATGGCCGCTTTCTAATTCTGCGCAGCCGTTCAGCCGGCGATAACAAAGAGGGAGACTGGGCTCCCGAGGTCATATCTGTAAAGCCAAAATGCAACATTTTACAGAAGCAGTATTGTTTGCAACACACAGGCCACTGATTCAGTGATTTAGAACACAGCCACTATTCACATACCTGTAGCTAACTGGCTGACACCAGGCAAGCACACATGAGCCACAAGACCCCCAAAATGGTGAGTAACTGCAGGGGTAGGGGAAATCTGTTCCAGAACCGTACTGTACACTGGGCACGTGCCCTTCAGGGAGAGCCAGCACTGAGGGGGGGGCCTTATAATCATTACTGTCCCTATATTTTCCACAGGCTGTGTTCATTATGGAAGATATCTCGCTGCTGAGGGTGAGCAGGGAATCAAGGGAGGGTCTTCTCCAAGCCCTGGCCCTTATGCGGCTCGCCTATGTGCAGCAATGGTCCCACACCACATCACCCAGTGATGACAGAGTGGCACGAGAAAGTTATCCTTAATGGGGCAAGAAACAAAGCAGCTCTGCCAAAGAACTTGCGGCAGCGAATTGCCCAGTATCTCCATGAGAGTTTTGTGGAGCTCTCTGAGGCAGATTCCCGTGAAGTGAGGGAGTCAATCAACACCCTGTTCCACCACTCAGACTAGGCATGTGGTGGTATCCGAATCATACAGACACAAGCCTGCTTTCTGTAACCCTCCTGCCCCCAACAACTCGCTCCAGCGATTCCCAAAATCAAAGCCACTTACCAAGGGCCTCCTCTCCTGTTTGTGCTTTGCCAAGCTCCGACTGGCAAGCCTCCTCCGGGTTAGAGAACAACTCCTGGCTGCATGCACCTCTGACCTCCGAGTCGTCCTCTGCCTCTGGGTCCCACTCCACATCCTCGTGCAAGATTTCTTCCGCATGGCTCGGTCCACTCTCGACTGGCACATGAACCACCGAAGTATCCACAGTGACCTTCGCGGTGGAGGTGGGGTCGCCACCAAGTATCACGTCCAGCTCTTTGTAGAGCCGGAAGCTCATGGGTGCAGCACCAGAATGGCAGTTTGCCTCCCGCGCCTTGTGGTAGGCATTCCGCAGCTCCTTTACTTTGACCCTGCACTGCAGTGTGTCCCGGTCATGGCCCCTTTCTGTCATGCATCGTGAAATCTGTCCTACAGCTGGAGTGCAGCTGGGACTGGACAGCCTCCTCTCCACAAATGCTGATGAGGTCTAGCACCTCGGCATTGCTCCAAGAGGGGGATCACCTGGTGCGTGGAGCAGGCATGGTCACCTGGAAAGATGCACTGAGACCACTGCACACATCACCGAGCAAATAGGAAGGGGACTTTCAAAATTCCCAAGAAATGTAAGGGGTGGGGCTCACGGTTGGTCACCTGAGGGCAGGGCAGTAGAGTTCAAACCGATGACCAGAGAGATGAGAACAGGCATTGTGGGACATCTCCCGGAGGCCAATCACAGCACTGTAATCAATCAGGGTGTCTACACTGGCACTGGGGGCTATAGCCCCGGCACAGAAAGCTGTACACTTCTCACCAGGGTGGTTTTTTTACAGCACTGTAACTGCGCAGTTTCTGCGCACTAAGTGGCCTGGCAGTGTGTACACCTCGGGAGTTACTCCACAGAAAGCTGCTTTACTGTGCAGAAACTTGCCAGTGTAGACAAGGCCTCAGTCAGTTAAAAATGAAAGCCTGAGACCTCTTAGGTTGGATGTGTCTCAGCCTCACATCTTTTAAGCAGGGACACTTAGGACAAAAATATCGCCCCAAAGGTGGCTGGGATGATCTCTTCAATTAAACACAAGCAGCTGAGTAATCACTCAGAAGACCTAATATACAAGATTGTTTGTTGTAGCATTCTCTTGACAATCTGAACTACTCTTTCTACTAATCCATTCCCTTGTAGTTGCTAGGTGCTGAAAGGAATACTTTATTCCAAAGTCATACTTTATCCCACCAGCTTGGAATTCATGGCAAACTGTTCCCATCAGCAACTATTTCTTCTGGAATTCAAGAATGAGAGCTTTTTAATGTCTCTGTGAGCTACTGACTTGTGGGTCTAATGAGAAGAAGGTTTACAAACCCAGAAAAAAAAGTCAATGGCTATCCGATAGGTATGTCTCTTTTCTTCACATAAGTTTAGTGCCAATTCTTTTCCAAGGACTACCAATTAACCCTGAGTATTAGAGGCTCTTTGGATTGTGTTTTTCTGGCCACTCTAAGTCTAGGACAGTTAAGATCTGTCCTATGCTGGGACACCACAACTGATACTTTGGCTTGCTCCTGGCATTTTGTGAGACTGATGTCTCATGTATTCTTCACCATGAATCATCTTTCAAGGACTATAGGGTAACAAAATTGCCATAAGCTGTCAACTTTGGTGAATTCTTGTATCATTGCATGGAAGTCACAGGTTAGATGTGGGACCCTGATATTTAAAAAAAAAACACCTGTGTGAACTATATCTTACAATCCTGGATACAGTGGGTAGTTAGGAATCAGTATGAGTGTCTATTTTAATCAGTTCTGATTTTTATTAGGAAGCTATCAGGACACTCAAAATGGTACCAATATGTGATTCTATATAATCGCAAGCTTCTGCAGAATGTGGGTAACCAACAGAACTCCCTGATAAAGTGTAGCTACCACCACAAACTTCCGTGGAGCATATTTTACAATAGGTGTAAAGGCACTAGCAATCTCTAGCATGTAAGAGGCCCCCATCTGTGCCTTTACTGTGTGTTACTGGAGGCAGTGGACCACGGTTGTCTGAAGCTTTAAAATACTAAGACCTTGCAAATATTTTGTGAGCCTATGATCAGATGTTCTCTCCCTATTTTTGTATATTGGTCCAAGAGTCTAAAAGCCATCTAGAACAACATGCTACAGGTTTCCAATCATTTGCATGTAAATGAACTATCAGCACATCCAGACCATAGCTGCCAACATCTTCCACAATGGCTCTAGATTTAGAAACAGCATAAAATGTAGAGGGATGTGGTCAATAAATTATTTAGATCCTTAAAAGCATGTTCCTGTGCTTTAACCCAGATTCACAGAGCAGTTCATAACAAGCTTGGCCTTTTGAGGGTAAGCTAGATATGAATTTGCTCAATAGCTATATCATTCCAAGAAACTGCATAGGTTCTGAATTCTTTTAGGTGGTAGCATTTCAACTATACTTTGATAAAGGGGGATTGGAGGGCAGATCCAGATAAAATCAATCACATGCTCCAAGAACTGTAGCTCAATTTTCTGTTTAGTACATTTTCCTCTATTTCATTTTAATCCAGTAAGTAACCTCAATTGCCTTCAGAACTTATTCCAACCTTACAATGTGATTTTCCTCTAACTTAGACTAAACTAAAATGTCACCCACATACACTTCCACTCCCTTCAGCCCTTGCAGAATTTCTTTCATTTTCCTTTGGAAGATTTCTTGGGCACTTGTGACACCAAACAGAAGCCACAAAAGCCTTATTTTCTGAATGATATCATCATGGTTGCAAGTTCAGCACTTTCAGCATAAAGCAGAACTTGCAAGAATTCACTAACTGCACCTAGGTCCCAATTCAGCAGTGTACTTACAAACTCGCTTAACTTTAAACACATGCTTAAGTCCCATTGAAGTCAACATACACATAAAATAATGTTACAAATTGTGTTTAGATACATAGTATCTAGGAGATCTGTGACGGGTTAGACCCCCTTTGGGATGCCACCTGATGTACTGGGGCTTCACTGAGCCCCTCCTCCTGTTCCACCAGCCTGGATTCCCTCTCCCTGTTTTGCTGAATTAGGCTCTCCAGCCTCTTGCAGCACACACAGTGAGGTCGGGGGCCCACATCCAACTGCAGACACAGACTGAAGTCAGCTCTGTGTGAGAGGATTCACCCAGCACTCACGTGCACACCCCTTTTGGGGAATAAACTCAAAATAATACTGCCTTGTGCTGTACAGAAAGATCTGCACAGAACAAATTCCTAAAAATTTGCCCTCTCCTTCAATGTGAAGAGAGATATGCACAACTTATCCTCCCCACCCCTGTTAGAAATTGCATAAACTGGGTTTAATAATAAACAAATTTATTAACTATAAAAGGCAGATTTCAAGTGAATATAAGGGATAGAAAACAGAACAAAACAGATTACTAAGCAAATAAAACAAAACACGCAAACTAAACTTGATTCACTAAAGAAACAGGTTACAAAATGTAATTTCTCACCCTAAATGTTGAATTAGGCAGGATACAGAGTTTCTGTAGCTCAGAGTTCCAGTTATTTCCTCTTACAGACTGGACCCCTGTCTCAGTCTGGACTCACCCCTCCTTTCCCTTCAGGTTAGTTCCTTTTTCCTCTCAGGTACTTTCAACAATCCTTCTTCTTGGGTAGGCAATGTAGGAGAGTCTAGATCAGAGGTCAGCAACCTTCGGCACAAAGCCCATCAGGGTAATCTGCTGGCAGGCTGTGAGACATTTTGTTTATGTTGACCGTCTGCAGGCACAGCTCCCCGCACCTCCCAGTAGCCGTGGTTGAGCCAATGGGCGCTGCGGGAAGCCCGCCAGCAAATTGCCCTGATGGGTTGTGTGCCAAAAGTTGCCGACCCTTGGTATAGATTAAACCTCCCCTTTTTTCCCCTCCTCCCCCCAGGCTTAAAAAGGATTTTCCTGAGGCGGGAAACCTTTGTTTGATCCCCATCCATCTACAGAGGAAAAGTACCAGCAGTGTTCAAGGTGGTATTTTGTATCAGGTGATCTTATCACGTGACCTGGTAGAATCACATCTACATCCCAGGATGCCTCTCAGGAAGGAGAGAGATTAGTATCTTCAGTCTTATTGTTTCTTCCTAACAGCCCATCAAAGCTGTGATGACCAGTTGTCTGGTGGGTGTCTCACAAATACACACACAGTTGTCATTGTTACATAGTCAATATTCCTAACTTTAGACACAGAAATGATACATGCATACAAATTGGATAATCACGTTCAGTAAATCATAACCTTTCCAATGATACCTTACATGAGTCATCTTGCATAAAATATATCTTGGTTATGCCATATGCATATCATAACTATTTCTATGAAGAATATGGGGTATAACGTCACAGGATCATTAAGGTCCCAATCATATGAGAGTGCTCAGTACTTCTCATAATCAGGCTTTACCACATGCCAGCCAATTCTGCAAGGGCTTTTCTATACTTAGTGCTGCAACAGTACAGCTGCACTGCTGTGGCGCTTAGTGAAGGTGCTACCTACACCAACAAGAGAGCTCTTCCCATCAGCATTAAGTGCTCCACCTTCCCAAGAGATAGTAGCTATGTCGACAGGAGAAGCCCTCCCGTCAACATAGCACAGTGTACACAGAATCATAGAATCACAGAATATCAGGGTTGGAAGGGACCTCAGGAGGTCATCTATTCCAACCCCCTGCTCAAAGCAGGACCTAAGCCCAACTAAATCATCCCAGCCAGGGCTTTGTCAAGCCTGATCTTAAAAACCTCTAAGGAAGGAGATTCCACCACCTCCCTAGGTAACCCATTCCAGTGCTTCACCACCCTCCTAGTGAAAAAGTTTTTCCTAATATCCAACCTAAACCTCCCCCACTGCAACTTGAGACCATTACTCCTTGTTCTGTCATCTGGTACCACTGAGAACAGTCTAGATCCAACTTCTTTGGAACCCCCTTTCAGGTAGTTGAAAGCAGCTATCAAATCCCCGCTCATTCTTCTCTTCTGCAGACTAAACAATCCCAGTTCCCTCAGCCTCTCCTCATAACTCATGTGCTCCAGCCCCCTAATCATTTTTGTTGCCCTCTGCTGGACTCTTTCCAATTTTTCCACATCCTTCTTGTAGTGTGGGGCCCAAAACACCAGGAGTTCGGTCAGTATAGCTGCTTCGCTCAGGGGTGTGGATTTTCCACAACCCTGAACAACGTAGCTATAATGACACAAGTTTGTAATGTAAACCAGGCCAAGTGCCATACATGTAAACCTTACAAACTTACATGTGTACAAACAAACTTTACATGATAGATCATGAAATTAATTAGAGCACTTATATTTAAAAAAAAAATCCAAAGCGCCTTCATTAGTGCAGTAACGTATGTATGAAACAAGTTATAAAACTCTGTTTTAAAACTCAGGATAGGTGCTGTGTTTGAGAAGGGCAACCTTAATTCTAATATTTGAGGATTTTGGTTTGTTTGGAAAATATTTTTTTAAAAACACATACCTCAGATTCTTGAAAGCCACTGCAACCTAATCTTGTTTGTTTGTTTTGTTTTGAATAATGTTTACAATATACGAGATCATTTTCAATCCAATGGCAGGTAAATTAGGGAAAGATTTCATTGACATATCAGGACTGAAGAGCAGTAGGCCTGACTACGTAAGTAGAAAACAGAGACATAGTATCATCTCACCGTAAGATACTACACAGCCTCTTCTGAGGATCACAGTCTTCCAGAGGATTTCAGAGGAGTTATTTCAACTGGGACTCATTTTATTTGCATGAAGACTTGCTTCCTTAGGGTTTCATCTGCTCCTGCTTACTTTTCACATAAAAGTTTATCTTCTGTACCCACCATCTTCTTACTAATTGTAATTTTTAAATAGTGATGCATGGGGAATTAGTGTTCATCTGTATTGACAAGGTGCCTAAAGACTTAATTAGAGTCAGGGCCCCTAGGATGCCACGTTCTATACAAACATACAATCCCTGCCCAATGAGTTATAAATTTAAGACCCAGATGGTAAACGCCTCCTTATACAGAAGTAGTCCTTCTGACTTCAACTGAACTATTCATGTGAGTGACTTTTCACTATAATGAGTGAAGGGTTCTCTATGTTGCCCTAACTTAAGATGATGCAACAAATAAATTAATAACAGTGGAGGGAAAAGGAGGATAAGGGCAAAAATAACAACTTATATGCTGCCTTTCACCCTATGATCTCAAAGCACTCCACATTAATAAACTTCATAATACCCCTGTAAAGAAGGAATTATGCTCAACTTATAGATAAAAAAATTGAAGGATGTAGCATCCCAAGGTCAATCAGTGGCATGGGAGGAATAGAAGCCAAAGTACTGACTCTTAAACCCCTATTCTAAATACTCCCTCCCCAGGAAAATTTTATTTTCTTACAAATAAAATAGGAATATTTTAATGTCTATAAAATATTACACTTGCATGCATCTTTCTGGGATAATATCAGAAGGTGAAGGTGAATTTAAATACATTATAATGCAGTACAGGTGTGCTATTATCCCAACCAAAAACATCTTCTATTATATATTTGGTGAGTTTTCAACATAAAATAGGTTGCTAGCCTGGTGAGCTTCTCAGCCATGGAGCCAAAAAAGCATTCAGGTACCAAAATGTTTTAAAATATTCTACTTGTTGCTGAAGGAGAAATACATTCAACATTCAGCGCTGCACTGTCTATAACTTAGAAATTCAAGCTTTCATCTAGCCAAAAAGATAGTGACAGTGGGAAAATGTGGAAGATCAGAAGATAAAAAAGATTGGGAGGCCTTACTGATAATTTAGACTATTTAGACCTAATTATGGTGGCCTTTCAATTAAGAGATGATAAACAGAAAAATCACTGGGGGGTACAAAGCCTAAGTAGTGTAAGATGCTTGTGCAAGCATATACAGTAGATGGCAAATAGATTTAAAAGATACACAAATAGTTTGTTTACCTGAGAAGACAATCAGCTCTGCTAAAGGCTACTTTAAAAAAAAAAATAATAAGTGTGGAAAGTTTTCAATTTTTAAAAATATTTTTAAATGGCTATAGCACTTCCGTACACGACCGGGGTTGCAGCAGTGGAGACTAAAGTCCTCTAGCCACAGAATATGTACAGCATACACAGTGGAAGTGCACGATTCTCCATACTGCACTGTGGCTGTGCTCAGTCATGACTTGATGTATCAGGTTGTTTCTTTTGTTTGTCTGTTTAATTACTTGTATTACAGTAGCACGTAAGGGCCCAAGGCAGGATCAGGTCTTGATTGTGCATTTACTGTAAAAACATTTAAAATAGATTGTAAACTCTTTGGATCAGGGACTAGGTTACAATGGTAACAGATGACATGATAACAGTGGTCATGCATCCACCACACAAAAATACAAGAATGAAAAGAAACCACCAGCTCATTACACATAAAACAACTGCACAGGTGTCAGAAGGTAATGACAGCCACCATGTCCTGGGCCTTATTTGTACTGATGACATAAAGATTAAAAGCTCTGTACTATATCCCATTACTAATCTTCATGAGCCACTCAATCCCTCACTATGTTTTATGTAATCATCCATTCATAAATGTTTAGTATACTGTAGTATATTTTGTTGTTCATAAGACATTTGTATTTATGAAACACAGTTTTTCATATAAATGGATGTTGACAAATGATTTAGACCCCAAAGATAATTTAAGTCCCCGCAATTTAATATCTATAGGAAATGTTTTAATGAAATACTTTGAATTTCAGTTATATAGCTTTCTTTTTTGTTAGACATTCCCCCGCAGCATTCGCAACCCAAGCACTACAGAAAAGAACCAGAAAATGAAAATTGACTAGACATATAAGTCAAAACAGCAGAAAGAGTTTTTAAATAATCAGTACTGTCACAAGAGTTACCAGTAAGGACTTCAAAAATATATTGGACCAAATTCTCCTCTTAGTTACACCAACATGATCCCAATTATTGCAACTGGGTTACACCAGTATAATTGGGAAGAGAATACAACCCATTATTTTTATCTTGACACTATCTCTTTAATTCATATATATTTTCCAAAATAATCATCTTGTAAACACTTTACCATCAGGAAGAGATGTATAAAAGAAAAAAAAATGCTATTTTAAAAACCTTTCTGCATTGCTCTATTTCTCCTCCAACATACACCTCTCTCATTTTACACACTCATACATTCCATAAGCTTTGCATAGTGATTCAGCATTTAGGAGGCATTCAGGCCCAATCCCACAGCCAACCATATGGGGAGCTCCCATGCCCATTAACCTCAATGGCAGCTGCACAGAGGGTTTACAGGATTAGGCCCTTTATTTCTAGGCATTTCAGTACCAATTACATATAAAAGATGCAATAAAACAATGCTCACAAAACAAGATTTGGGGTCATACATCTCATTAAAATGCATAAAAATATCAAACATTTCTTTCCTTAACTAACTAGCACATTTTAAAAAGGATGTCATGTTTGCCCCCTTGTTATTTACACCTAAATTATCAATCCTAAAAATAGACCTCTTGTTGACTGATTTTGAAAATTATTAATTTGTTTATCACTTACAATGTGATCACCTCTTTACCAATAATTCATTACCAGAAGGCCTTCCAAAACAAGACAGACATATAAAAAACAGAATGCAGTGGGAAATCCAAAAGTGCCTATAACTTGCTTATTTGTCATTATAATATTTGGGAAAGGATAAAAAAAAAACCCTCATTTCATGTGATAAGAATAGTATCTTGGCAAACTGTGATTGGGAGATTATGCATTTTTATGCTGTCCTCCATGATACAAATACGCAGGAGGAGGAAACAAAATGTTGAGGGAGGAATTATTGGTGGAGTAAATGAAGAGGATAGATATGGGACAAGGTCCAAAATATAAGCTCAGCTGGAACTGTCAGTACTTTGGAAGTACAGTTGAGCAATTTAAACATAATGCAATGCACAAGGGAGAATCCAGTGAAAGCACAGTCAATCCCTTTGCTATGTGAAAGGGATCAAAGCAGTGGAAGTTCAGCTCCAAAAGGGCAAAAACCCTCAAGGAAGAGAGCCAACAAGACATGTTCTGCTTGACCTTCAAGCTTACAGAGACTCCTCTATAAGAATATTGCATAGTGGGGCTAGTCAGGTCAAGGGGGCACAGCTGAGTGGAAACAAGAGTTCTACACAGTACTCAGCCCTGAGCATACCCATTGAAATTAATGGTAACAAGATTAGCATTAACTCCTGCAGAGTTCTGCTCCATCAACAGTTTCTACACCCGGGATTCTCAAACTTCATTGCATCATGACCCCCTTCTGACAACAAAACTTACTACATGACCCCAGGAGGGGGGGCCTGAAGCCTGAGCCCACCCAAGCCCCACCACCCAAGGTGGAGGGGCAAAGCCCAAGGCTTTAGCACCAGGTGAGGGGCCTGTAACCTGAGCCCCACCACTCAGAGCTGAAGCCAAAGCCTGAGCCCAGCTGCCCAGGGCTTTAGCCCTTGGGCTTTGGCTTCAACCCAGGGTGATGGGGCTTGGACTTCAGCTTCTGCCCCGGGCCCCAGCAAGTCTAATGCCAGCCCTGGTGACCCCATTAAAATGGGGTCACAACCCACTTTGGGGTCCTGACCCACAGTTTGAGAACCACTATTCTACACAAACCTGAGGTGGAGACTAGGGCACAGGAAGGTAGGGAAACTCCTTAAAAAAAAATAATAATACATGGAGAAGTAATACAAGGAGAGACTGGTAAAGCAGCTGGATGTGCCCTAAGACCTGCAAAATTTCCCCACAAATCTCAGATCATCTACATTATTCCCAGACCTACATTCTCAAATCTTTCTGGAGGCCTGCAAACACTTGATTCCCCACACTGCACTACCCTGAATTTCCTCCTTAAGTTTTCCCTTTCTACAAGAAGTCAGAAGAGAAAAGAGCAAGACCATCCTTATCAGTAAATTTGGAAGATACTAAGGAGAGAGAATAAAGAATTTCTAATGAGCAACTACACAAAGGAAATATATTTCCATAGAAATCTAGAAAAGCAGTACATGAAGTCAAAGATAGGCAACAATTACAATACAAAGAGCTTTACTAAATTGTGTTTATATAATAATTTTCTTAAAGAGGAGCTGGACAAATGGATAAATGTAGATACCTCTGGAAATTGTTCAGAATCCAGCATCAAAGAAATGTGTAGATGAAATATTTTTCTATGTGCTAGTGCTACCACTCCTTTTGGGAAACATGCCATATTATTCCCTATCATTTATCATTCTGTGAAATACTTCAAACTTCCTCTCCTTCTCCCTCTACCTCCATTCTCCCTAACCTCCCCCACACACACACCCATACATCACAACCACATGAGTCCACACTTTGGAAAGTGACGTTTCAGTCCTGTGAGATACTGTGATGTCATTTCTGCAAGTAGCATAGTAGGAAAATGAGGCTAACTAAACAGAATTCCAGCAATGGACTCACTTTTCTATAGTACCCTAGAATATTCCTAGAAATCGTATGAGTATCCATCAGCACCTGCCAGGATCTTGTATTTCTGTGCTGAATTACCTAGTAAGCACCTCCCTCCTCATTAAACCGTAATTAGAGACTCCGAATAATTTTAAATGAGGAGGCCCAAATGATATTATTTATAATTAGCTCAAAATTACCACAAGCTATAAAATGTTATACAATGCATGTCAAAATATTAACAAATTTATAGTCATTTATTTAAATAACATCAAGCATAGTGAATTTGTTTGATCTTAGTAGAAATCTAATCTAATTCAATAGGAACACCAATGCATCAGAGTCTCATAGCAGTATTCTATACACAGATCCAACTTTTCATGATAAGAACCAAGACATTGATCTCTTCTTGCACAAATCCTCTTCACCTTCCAAAATGTTATCTTTTTAATGCAGAATCCATGGGCAGGAGTAAAATTCCTTCATCTTTTTTCAATGGAAAAGCATTTTTCAAGTAATATAAAATGGTTTGAAAGAGATATTTTGAGGTATATTTACTTCTAGACCTGATCATAACACAAAACCAATTCCATATTCCTAAATCACACATAAATTCAGGCACATTTCTACTGACCAGCTCAGGTTTATAAATCTGTATCAGCCCAAGGTAAATATTAAAGTAACATTTTTTTTCAGTTTTTAATTATAAAAGTGTTCCGTTTCTGACTAAAGATTTTGAAAACTGGCAACTTTTATTGTTGTTACTGTGCATGCATTAGCAGGAAACCAGAATTTAGTTCATTTAGCAACACTTTGAGTTATATGGTCTCATGTTTAAAAACAAGGCAAAGGCCACAAACACTTGAGTAGTCTAGCACAATTTTAAAGAGTATTTTGCTGCTTACAGTATCACAATTCAGATTAAGTCAAACCAATGTGATTTATATGGGAATTATAGGCCAAAAAATTGTTGAATTGTGATCCAATGCCACAACTTCTCTAGAATACCAGGATTAGTGATATTAATCTAGAATTTCAATTCAGGCCTATCTTTAAATTTCCACAATATTTTTTTTAAAAAAGTGGAAACATATTCTAGATTAATTGTGGGTTTTTTCTTTCACTTCTAAAAGTGGTGCAATGACCTCTGAAGTCTTGGTGTCCTGCTAAATAAATATTCTAAAGTAATACAGTTCCACAACAGATACTATTACTTTTAAACTACTGTACATTGTCTCTTTTGTCCCTACCTTGTTGTGTTTCTGCTGGTGTCTTGCTCTAGTGTCCAGGATATGGTAAGGGCTTTCAGAGTCTCTGTTGATATAATAGACCAGTCTTGAAGGCAGTGTGATTTCTTTCTGGATTTCATTGCTCTGGTTGTTATTCTTACTGCTACTGCTGTTACTCTGTAGAAATGTATTCTCTTTATCTGCCAGTGCTCCTGCTATTACTCCTGCAGTTTCATTCCAATGCAGAGCTGAGGAAAAAAAATAGCCTGCCATAAACTAAAGTGCAGAATGTGTCTCTTTCCATAAAATGAAGCTAGAGATATGTTTTGCTGTATTCCAGTGTATTATTCGCTTAAACAGAAATAACAGACTGCTCATTAATGCAGTATGTTTGATTCGTTTTTACACTTTAAACGTTTTTCTGCTATTATGTATTATTTAAATTCATGTATATTTTCACATGCAATCTCGGATGTTGAGTATTTTAAAGCCTTTCATCTTGGGGGAAGGGAGGGGGAAATCTCTTAATGGACATGCAGCCCTCCCTTACGCTTCTCTGCGCTGGCTGCACACAGGCACACTGTGCTGTAGTGAACCATGCATACATCTGTGAAACTGCTGGGAACACTCCCCACATTCCTAAGACAACTTGAGTCCCGAGTTTATGTGCACTGAATGTTAATCAATTCCCTTTACATAATGGCCAATTTTCCCTATTCTTGTAACTTTGAGAATGCCAAGAGCACTTCTAGCAGGCAGCATTCCAGAGTTTTCCTGCTCAAACCCCCATTTC
Organism: Trachemys scripta elegans; assembly: GCF_013100865.1. Lineage (NCBI taxonomy): Eukaryota > Metazoa > Chordata > Testudines > Emydidae > Trachemys > Trachemys scripta. Next base: position 59,852,565 of record NC_048308.1, on the reverse strand, counting down.
CCTTCTGTTAATTTTCAAGGTATCTGGTATCAATCAATCTGGCAAGCAATATAATAGCAGTAATAATAATAATGGCATATTGAAAACAATTGCATCCAGCATTCCATTTAAATGCATCTCAAAAAATATCAAACCTTCAAAAACATATTGTATTTTCAGATATGTTCTTCCCACAAACATCACAAAATACCTTCCCAAACATTATTTGTTTCTGCTTCATCAAAGCATTTTATACATATCCTCCCCCCGGAACTGAATACAGGATTTAAAGAGGGGTTTAACCCATTACTGCTTGGTATTTTTAAAATGCACAAATATAGATACACGCCCCATATTTGGCGATATGACAATGTCATATGCGGAGATATGACAATTACTATTAAATGCAGAAAACAGACTGGCATGGAAGATTCTTGGGGTGGGTGAAATGGATGGCTGGACAGATCTCTCTTGCACACCCACACACCTGTCTCTGTCACACACACACACACACAGATGGACAGATCTCTCACACCCAGAACTCTTACACACACACACACACACAACCACCCCCGTGTCCCCTGTGCCGGGGGCGGCGCGCTGCCAGCGCCAAGGGCAGCTCTCTACCCACCGGTGGCTGCAGCAGCCCCCCAGGGCTGGGGCCAGGCGGGGCCGGAGAGGAGCAGCAGCCCCAGCAGCAGTTGGAGGCGGCTGGGCGGCCGGAGCCTCAGGCAGGAGGCGGCTTCGGGGAGGCTGCGGCCGGAGAGGGGCTGCCGCAGGGCGCTGCTGCCAGGAGGCTTCATGGCTCATAGCTCCCGGGGCACCGCTCTAACGGGGGCTGGGGGCGGCCGCAGCGAAGGAGCCGGGGACGGGGCTGCCCCTCTGCGGCGAGGATCACAGCCACAGCCGCACCGCCGCCCTCATACTGCCCCGGGGGGAGTGTCTCTGGCGCTGTCCGGAGGGGGCGCGGCACCCCCTCCCCACAGGTCCCAGCTGCAGCTTCCACCGCGGCACCAGCTCGTCTGGCTCCCTGCTCGCCGCTTGGCTGCTAAGGGCTGCTGCTGCTGACTGGGCGCGCGCGACTCCGTCCTCCTCTACCCACCCACCCATCCATCCATCGCTAGCGCGCGCACGGCGCCTACTCCTCCCCGCTCTTCCCCATCGCCAGCGCGCGCCCGCGCTTCCCCCCCACCTCCTCCCGCCCAATTATTCGTTCGCCTGGCGGTGTTGCGGCGCGAGCCCCAGCCCCGCTCCCCTCCCCACGGGCTTGCAACTGTCGCTGCGCGCGCGCGCACCGGGAAGAGGCGAGAGGGTCTCAGGCGCAGAGATGGGGAAGAGCGCGCGCGAGAGACAGTGGTCCCTGGTGCTGGCTGACGAGGCGGGCGGGGCGCGTGCTTCTTCTGTGCAAATGCAGCAGCGGCGGAGTGATGCAGCAGCCCGGCCGCAGAGGGCGCCGAGCCCCTGCCCCTCAAATCCCCCCGACCCCGGTCCCTGCTGCACGGGCGGGCAGCCCCCACTCCCCCAGAAACGGGCATCTCTGCCTCGGCTCCGCAGAGCTCTGCTCGCCTGCCTCTTGCCAGTGGCTCGCAGCAGGGATTTACTGGTTGCTTTGCGAAAGGCTGAACGCTGGACTAAGAATCAAATTGGACTCCAACTCCTACTTATTAAATGAAATGCGATGGGCCATCTTATCCTGCGGTGTAAACAGAAATGTTCCTTCTAACCACTTAGGAATTATTAGGGAGAAGTTGTCTGGCCTATGCTATGTAGGTGGTCAGGCTGGAGGATCACAATGGTCCCTTCTGCCCTGGGAATCCATGAGCCAAGCCAACTTGTGTTTCAGACTTTCAGATTTGCATGACCTGGGTTCTTTCCTCGTTGCAATGAAACCAAATTTGCTAAAAATTCTTGGCGAATTGAACATTTTATCTGCAGAAACACTGGATCATGCCCTTTCCAAAAACAAAATATGAAATTGACATTCTTGTCTGTGATAAGCAGTGGTGACAAGACAAGACTATCAGTTTCACTGAGCCACTGCTGGGGTTCCCAGGATCTGCAGTTTCAGGGTATGGCCACCATGGGGCTTACCCTGGGGCCAGGGAGCCTAGAGGGCTTCCAGGCTTCCTGGGCTCCCTAAGTCCTGATGCAGAGCTGTGGATATTGACTAGAAGTAGCAAAACATATCACTTCTGTGAATTGGCATCTCAGACCAGCTCTAGTCTTCAGTCACAAAAAATATACCAGGAAAGGCCTCAAATCAAGTTGTTTACTGCACCCATGTACCCAGCTAATTGACTTCAATGGATCTCTGGGCCATTGCAAAGGTACATGCAGCACAACTTGGAAGTTCAGAGCCAAAGAAAGATACGTCTATGGAAGTACTGTCTGAGCAATGACTGCAGAGCTTTGCACAATGTACTTTAAAAAGGTTGGATAATTTAATGAAGAATAATAAATATAATAACATTTTTTCTCCAAGGATCTGAAAGCACTTTCCAAAGGTGAGTAAGCATCATCATCTCAATTTTATAGAAGGGGAAACCGAGGCACAGGACAGTTAAGTAATTTGCATAAGACTACATAGCTAGTCAGTGGGAGTACCAGAATGTTTAATATTTCCCTTAAAAATACTCAGACACTGGAAGGATGGAAGAAGAAGAAGAGCATAAAATATCTTCAGCTGGCAATGGATGAACATGGCAGAAATATATTAATCTTTTTTTGAAAATTATATACTGTCTGAAGACAAGAAAAGACTGAAGACAAGAAAGCCACATATGCAGCAACTGGTTAGGAATGAAAAGCGTCCAGTGTCCTGGAATACAGATAAAGGTCCCGGTACTGCAGTCCTTACCCAGGCAAAATACTCATGAACGTCAATGGGCATCATGGCTGAGAAAGGACTGCAGGACTAGACCCAAAGTATAGCAAATAGCCTGTGTGTGTGTGTATATATATATATAATGTGGCCAATGAGTAGTTAAATTAAATCATTGAAGATGGAACATAATTTGATCAATAGTCAAGTGTTCATCTTTATACAGTACACTGAAACTAATGGACATAACATGACACTCAGAGAGGGGTGACAAAATATCTTTGGAGGGGAACCTAACATGATATATTTACTTTTTAAAAAAAGCATGCTTTAAGAATTTTTTATAAATCCCTTTATATTTCACAACTTTCACCTAATCAAGCAGAAATGGGTAAAGGTTGTTTGTTTGGTTTGTTTTTAAAAAGACAGATCATATTCCCAAAGTTGAGATCAACAGAGAAGATATAGATTAATCCTGATACTAATGAAAATTTTAGTTGCATTAGGAGGAAAAAATGAAGCTTGTCAGGCAGGACTGATGAATTGGGAATATTTTTTTTTAATTCAGCTAACTAAAATAGTTTATTCTAGTGGTGAAATCAGTATGGGACAGTGGTTTTTCTCCAAAATATAATAGCTTCAAAAATTTAAGGGAGGCACTTTTGTTCAGTGGATAATGCACTGGACTGAGATCAGGAGATCTAGGCTCTAGTCCTGGTTCTGCCACTGACCTGCTATGTGACCTTGAGCAAGTAACTTTACCTCTCTGCCTCAGTTTCCCCATCTGTATAAAGGGGCTAATGACACTTGCCTTCCTTTGTAAAGCACTTTGAGAGCTATTTTGTGAAAACATTATATAACAACTATTATTGGTATGGTTATAATTCTTACAAGTTCTTTTTCTAAACCTGCAAGTAAGTTTTCAGTTTTTGAAGAAATGTTTTCTTTTTTGTTTTGTTTTGTGGTAGTCCTTAGAAGCTGTGGCAAATAGCAGAGAGTTTGCTCTATGTTTTATATTTTAAGGTAATTACTGGGACAGAATGGTTTATTGAGAAATGGTTTCTTGTGTGTGGGCTGAAATTTCTGGATTGCCTGTGTGGTATTTATGAATGATTCTGTTTCCTCTGAGCATCAGGAAATGCATCCATGATAGCCCTATTTTAAGAAATGGCATAAGGTGGAGTAAAGTAGTTCCACGATATTGTCACCAGTCAAAACAGTAACTTATGTTTATCATGAAAAATAAACATTGAAAACCAATTTCAACTTTTTACAATAATTCATCCAATCTACATAAACCAAGAGTTCACACCAATCCAAGTTCACCCCACAAAGTACTGTAGTTCCTTGGAAAAAGGGGTCTGAAGGATTCATCAGAGACTCAAAAATCAAGTGACTGCTGTTGCCCCTTTGGCTGAACCAGTTGGCCAAAAGTTGTGGCCTTGTTTCTCTTAAGAGGAGACATTAATAATACAAGTCAGGTATACTTTTTGGTGCAATCCTGTTTATTTACAAAGAATATACACAAAGTCCTGTTTCCCTGAACACAGCAGGAACAACCAACAGCAGGCAGCTTTGTTCACTGTTCCCAAGCCTCATGCAAGTTCCATTCCCCCAAAGAGCTGTCACACTGCTCTTTCTCAAGGCCACACTCAATAACTGCCTCTCTCACTCCCTGCTTGCTCTTTTGGCTTTCTGCCTCTTCCACACTCAGAGACAAGGTGGGTGAGGTAATACCTTTTATTAGACCAACTTCTGTTGGTGAGAGAGGACCAGCTTTTGAGCTTACAGGCTCTTCTTCAGGTCTGGAAAACTTACTCAGATAAATACATGATATCTCACACACACACACACAGAGCTAAAAACAATCTGCTAGCCCCTGCATGTACAATGATGGAATCCCTCAAACCACACAGTTTGGCTTCTGATCAGTGGCTTCTATTGTTTCCAGCCACAACTATGCAAAAGGGACTTAATTGCTGTTTCCATTTAGTCTGAAAAACGGTGTTTAGCACAACCATCAGTTTTAACCAGGTCTGATATGGTCTATAAAGCAAAGACCCACTTGATGGCAGCCATTAACATCTTGCAGCATACCAACACCCCCTCTCCTGCCCCCCCCACAAAAAAACCCTCAGCTCTGCCCATCATTCAATGGCGCTTAAAATGATGAAACCCTGAAGGATTTATTTCCCAGACAGAAAGAAAATAAATCATTTACGAAATTAAAATGTATACAAGTTTAGCTATTTTTACATAATGTCTTTCTGTCATGACTTTTCACATCATGAATCCAAATCAATTTTACTTCCTCATCCTCTGTAAAGCGCGTTGAGATCTATATACAAGCTAAGTATTATTGTTATTATTATTAGAAACTTTTAGTCATACAGCCCTTTTTAGAACAGTCATAGCAAACCTCAAATGATATTCTCCCCCTCTCCCACACAAGCTGTTATAAAACAATGAAAAAGTGAACTACAAAAAAACAATTAAAAATTATACAACAGCTGAAAAGACAGAAGTTCCGTACACCTTTTTCACTCCTTTTAAAATGGAAATCCTGATGCAAGCTTAACTGTGGTGGCACTACCACCTCACCGTAATATTGCTGTGTCACATTAGGGTCCTGGGTAGAGTTAGTGGTGAAAATTGGGATAATTTGCTCAAGGGCTTCCACAGATACAGTCCTCCAATAAAGGAGCTGATGTGAATAATCAAAGTGCTCAGACAACTACATGCATATCTTGAAAATTGGTATGCCACAAAAGGGGCTAGAGTAGAGTCTGCAGTGAACATCTGAGATTATATGGTTAAGGACTTACTGATATACAACTCCTCCGCCCCCATGTTATAAGCTTCTTTTAACTTAAAAAATGATCTAAAATCCACATCCACAAAAGAGATTGTCTTGAAAACTGGCATGTCATGACAGGGGATGGGATAGTGTTTGTAATACAAATTTTGGGGCATTTGGTGAAGGGGTTCCTGATATACAGCCACCCCCACATTATGATTTTTAAAACTTTCAAATCACTCTAACATCTGAATACATAGTGAGAATATCTTCGGTAGTATATGCCACAACAGTAGTGGGGTACACTTCTTGCTGCCAATTTGGAGTAACTTGGACAATGAATTCCTCAGAAATGGCCCCCTGAATAAGAAGCTGATTTTAGTACAGACGCTCCCCGACTTACGCAAGCGTTCTGTTCCAGAACGCCTTGCGGAAGTTACATTTTGCGTAAGTTGGGAACGTATACCCAACAATTACGCAAAAAACAAAAAAAAAAGCTTATGGAACTTACAGAACTTTTTCCGTAAGTCGGGTTTGTGTAACCCGGGGAGCATCTGTATTCAAGTTGCTCTAAAAACCATGTGCATAGCAAGATTGTCTTAAAATTGGTATTCCACCACAGGAGCTGGGATGGATTTAAGGAAAGGGAGGAAGAGAACGCCCATTGAGATGAATGAGTCAGTTCACCCTCTCAGAGCTATTGTGTCAGAATGTATTCATCTCCAGGGATGTTCTGAGTCGTTGTCTGAGAACATTTCATTAAAATGAACAAGCCACTTCACACCTCTGAAATCCCTCTGTGCTGCAGAGGGTTGAGCAAAGCCTGTTCCCTCTTTCATTAGTGCAGAAGTGGAGTGTGGAATTTAGGGCTTCCCTCCATTCCCCCCTGCTGCCTCCAAATGGTAGATGTGTTCCTCACAGCACATGGATTCAGAGCAGCAGCCGTGTTAGTCTGTATCCGCAAAAAGAACAGGAGTACTTGTGGCACCTTAGAGACTAACAAATTTATTAGAGCATAAGCTTTCGTGGACTACAGCCCACTTCTTCGGATGCACATGGATTATCACCTTCCTTCCCCTCCTTATGGTCCCTCCAGCCCTACAGGGAATAGGGAGGGGCCAGGAAGAGGGCAGAGCTGGTGACAATGAGGTGACCTAAAGAAGACTTCTTGTGCTTCCTGTGAGGTGCCCAGCTCTCTTGCCAGCTCCAGGGAGCAGAATTAATGTTGCAGGGAAGGACTAGTGAGTACCTTCACTGTACTTGTAGTTTTTCAGAGGTTTAAATATAGGTGCATTCAACTTTCTGGAAGCAGACATGGCACTACTGGTCAACCTTAAGTAAGTTTTTGGGAATTGAATTAATGTATTTAGATCAGATCAAGTTTCTATTGAGATGACATACTATTGACAATATCATATTTGTAACTTATTCGGTTTTTGGCATATGCTAGATCCCTGATGCTGGCGTTTATTCTTTATGTAGAAGGTATTTGACCATGTAGAGTGGAGATAATTTATAATTATTGGGCAAGGCCCCAAGATGCACCAGAGCAACACGTGGTGCAACTGAGAATGATGGGAGTTTTTCCCACCACTTTTCTATCTTCCAACCTTGGAGACTGCCAGATTCTGAGCTGGTTCTAGTGCAAGATAGAGCAGCCTCAGAGCTGTTCTAACTTGCACTGGTGGGTAATAGCTCCCCAACAAGTATTCTGCTGGCCTGGATTTCTGGAGTAACTTGTGCTCTGTCCTTTGTGCCATCTGCTCTGACACCTCCCCAGCCTGCCCGAGAATCCTTTCTACACCAAAGAGGCCAAGTGTATAAAGGAAATATTCAGATTCTGCCTTAGTATCTATAGTCCATAGGGCATAACAGTGTTCTTGGCAGGTCTGATGTCATAGAAATTCTAGAGGACTGGAAGGGACCTTGATAGGTCATCTAGACCAATCCTCTGCACTGAGACAGGACTAAGCAGGGCCGGCTCCAAGCACCAGCCTACCAAGCATGTGCTTGGGGCGGCACCTGGAGGGGGGCGGTGCTCCAGCCTGAGAGCGGGGCCGTGACCGGGCTCGCCACCCTCCCCCCGGCACTCCAGCCGGTCGAGGAGAGCGGGGCCCTGGCCGGGCTCTCCTCCCTCCTCCCGGCACTCCGGCCAGCCGGGGAGAGCGGGGCAGCAGCCGAGCTCTCCTCCCTCGTCCCAGCGCTCCGGCCGGCCGGGGAGTGTGGGCCCGCAGCCGGGCTCGGCGCCCTCCCCTGCCACGCTCCCCGCCGGTGGGGGGGTGGGAGGCTTTTTTGCCTAGGGTGGCAAAAAAGCCACAGCCGGCCCTGGGACTAAGTATTATCTAAATCATCTCGGACAGGTGTTTATATAACCTGTTCTTTAAAACCTCCAATGATGGAGATTCCACAATCTCCCTAGGTAATTTGTTCTAGTACTTAACTTCCTAACTATGGTACAGTAATTCTTTGCTTAACATTGTAGTTATGTTCCTGAAAAATGCGACTTTAAGCGAAACGTTGTTAAGCGAATCCAATTTCCCCATAAGAATTAATGTAAATGAGGGGGTTAGGTTACAGGGACTTTTTTTTCACCAGACAAAAAACTTACACATACACAGTATAAGTTTTAAACAAACAATTTAATACTGTACACAGCAATGATGATTGTGAAGCTTGGTTGAGGTGGTGAAGTTAGAGGGTGGAAGAGGGTGGGCTATTTCCCAGGGAATGCCTTACTGCTAAATGATGAACTAGCATTTGGCTGAGCCCTAAAGGGTTAACACGTTGTTAATGTAGCCTCACACTCTACAAGGCAGCACAAATGGAGGGAGGGGAGACAGCATGGCAGACAGACACCCTGTGTGTGTGGGAGAGAGAGAGATGTGCATTGCCCATTTAAGTACGTTGACACCACTCTAAGTACATTGCCTTTTTAATTAGATCAGGAAGTTGAGACAGCAGCTGCAGCCAACAAGCTCTCTCCATTCTGAGCCCTGTTGTGTGTTCCCCCCCGCCTCTGTATGGAGAAGGGGGGCAAGAGCAGGGGGGAGGGGGACACCTTGACATTAACCCCCCTCCCCCCACAGCAAGCAGGAGGCTCCCGGGAGCAGATCCAAGGCAGAGGGCAGGAGCAGCACATGGCAGTGGGGGGAGGGACAGCTGAACTGCCGGAAATTGATAGCCTGATGGGCGGCTGCCGCACAGGGAACTTAGGGGAGCAGGAAGCTGATAGGGAGGCTGCTGGTCCACCCTGGTTCCAAGCCCCCACCAGCGAGCTGCAACGGGCTGCTCTTCCTGCAAGCAGTGGACAAAGCAGGCGGCTGCCAAACAACATTATAAGGGAGCATTGCACAACTTTAAACGAGCATGTTCCCTAATTGATCAGCAACAAAACAACGTTACCCGGGATGACTTTAAGTGAGGAGTTACTGTATATTATACTATATGGTATGTTTCATTTAGCATACTGCTATTGGATGTGCCAGTATACTTGGTGGGTTCAACTTTTTCTTCGATTTCCTGGACTCTTCACAGCTCTCTTCCCCTGTTCTATTCCCTCGGTGCCCAGCTGCCCCCAGCAACAGTTGTGGCCCACTGGTCACATTCAATTCATCTCTCACTTTCTGTTCTAAAATGAAATGGAGAGTTAGAAGAGGACCACACAGTGCTGCTGAAAGGACAAACAGTCACATTGGGTAGGTAATTTTAAACTGACCCCTGTTTCGTCCTTGTAGTTGACCCAGCCAGACTCCGCAGTGCTTGGAAGCTGAATCTAAAAGAAAACTGCTGTGATAATCAGGGGCCAACCACCCCAAGGAGAGAGCAGGGTCTGAGCCCCAGAGAATAAGCAATTGAATCAAATGGTTGCATGCAATGTTATTGTGTAGAAATATATGTCAAGTAAGTATCGGGGGGTAGCCGTGTTAGTCTGGATCTGTAAAAAGCAACAGAGGGTCCTGTGGCACCTTTAAGACTAACAGATGTATTGGAGCATAAGCTTTTGTGAGTGAATGCCCACTTCATCAGATGCATGCATTCACCCACGAAAGCTTATGCTCCAATACATCTGTTAGTCTTAAAGGTGCCACAGGACCCTCTATGTCAAGTAAGGTCTTTTATGAAAGCTTGTAATGTTTTGAACTTGCTCATTAGGAGACATGTATACAGGTTATGGTTACAGATGTATGCATGTATATCTATATGTATAAAACTGTAATTGTAACTAGCATGCAACAGCAGCATCACCTCACAACATGGAGTGAAGTAATCAGGCAGGGAGGGTCATCTCCCATTTTACACAAAACTAACTGCAAGCACCTAGCATTGTACAACCTAGGGAAAGACAATGGTGGACCATTAAATTAATAGAAAGACATTAGAACTGAAAAGAAAAGCCCAATCTTGGAAAACTAAGGAAGGAGGGAGTTTGCCCTAGTGTAACCATGAATTACCACAGTTTAAGGGGGAGGGGGGCAAGAGACTTGTAAACATTGTTAAAAAAGGAAGAGGGTTTGAAGTGAAGGCTATCCAGAAACTGAGGGCCAGCATCACAGGGTAGGTCTACACTGCAATTGAAAACATGCAGCTGGCCCATGCTAGCTGACTTGGGCTGCAGGACTGTTTAATTGTTGTGTAGACATACTCTGATGCTGGTCCTCATTTTCTGGATAGCTTTCACTTCAAATCCTTTCCCTTTTTTAAGGGGTAACAAACCAGAGGGGGACAGTCCAAGTGTCTGGTAGTTAAGAGCTTGGGGAGATGGATTTGGGGGAACTTGGGATCAGAGGAGGTTGTTGAGGTCACCCTGAAAGGAGTAACTAGGCTGGTGGAAGTTGGAGTTGAGACCTTTATGTTTGTAGGCTGACTACTAGTGTCAGAGCTCTGAGCCATAGCATCATAGAATTAAGACACCCAGCGTTACAAGGCACGTGGTGACAGAATCTTACTGGTCTGGGTGATCCCCAAAATGTCACAAGTGCCATTTCCCTCTTTCCAACCAGATAGCTGGATTGCATTTCATTTTTCAGAAAAGCCAAACTGAGAGCAAACATCAGAGGAGTAGCCGTGTTAGTCTGAATCTGTAAAAAGCAACAGAGGGTCCTGTGGCACCTTTGAGACTAACAGAAGTATTGGGAGCATAAGCTTTTGTGGGTAAGAACCTCACTTCTTCAGAGGCAAATAATGGAGCATAAGCTTTCGTGGGTAAGAACCTCACTTCTTCAGATGCAAGTAATGGAAATCTCCAGAAATGTCTGGAGATTTCCATTACTTGCATCTGAAGAAGTGAGGTTCTTACCCACAAAAGCTTATGCTCCCAATTCTTCTGAGAGCAAACAGTTCATTAAAAAAAAAAGGTCACATAAACCTATTCCTTGAATGGATTGTCATTTAAATAACGCTCATGATGCAGTAGACTGTGTCATACACAATAGCAGATGGTGCCATTTATCCAAATCCCGCAGTGTTTGACTACACTGAAAGTAAGAGGTATGTCTATCTCCACCCTTCTATAAATCATAATTTCATTCCCTTTACAGATTGGTTGTTCGGGGCGGGAGAGGGGGCAACAAAGGATATAAAAACAGTATGTATAAAAGGAAGAAAAGGATAATATATTGTGCAATAAATCTATAGGACACATTTAATATATTAAGAAGACACAGAGCCAGATTTCAACGGTTGTAAATTAGCATAGCTTCACTGAAGACAGCAGCTGAGGATCTGGCCATAAAAGGAACCGTATGGAACCTACAGTTTAAGTGCTTCTAACCCCTCCTACTGCTGTCCAGCATTCCCAGAATAAACTACCAATATGATGAACATTTGCTAAGATAAATATAGCTTCAAAGGGGTAGCACAAAATTAACCTGTTTCTTTGTACTTGTTCTATGACTCCAGGAGTCAGAAAACCTTCAAGCTAAGTTTATATCAGAGAGAAGTTTTGCTTTCAAGTTCTCAGCACATATTTCACCCAACAGTCTTTAACATCCCAAAATAGGCATATTTTATTTTGGTGCATGACTTGCTCCTTTGGTAATAATAAAGATGTTTTTGCTTTTCTTTTTGATCTTCCTTCTTTATTTCTAGTTCCCTCCTCCTAGCCTGAGTCTGTGTGTTGCATGTAGTTCCAGGAATATATGGATTTTCTCACCTTTGTTCTCATCTTCCTTAATACTCTTTCCCTGTCCCAGGAGTTATTTTCTTATAACTGTTTATCTGGAAAAGATAAGCAATTTTACAAATCATTACTACACAAATTGTTGAGTAGTAGCAGTAGTTTATTTATTTATTTACTTGCTTTCGCACATGGAATCCCCAAAAAGTGCCCCATCATGCTAGGCAGAAGGTCCCTGCTCTAAAGAGCTCACAATCTAAGCATATGACGATACACAGCGGGTGGAAAAGAAAAAAAACACCAGGTGGGATGACAGGAAATCTGAAAGAATCAGAGGTAATGTCCCGCTCTTGGGATTTCTCCCTTATCTAGGTCTACAGTGAAATCTATAATAGTTTTCTGTATAAATAGGGTCTTCCTTGACATTCATTTTACCAAAATATTTCCTCCAAAATCCACTTGGCCAAGCAGTTCCTTGCCATCAAGCACTCCTAGAATCCTTATGCCAGATTGTCAGCTCACATTAGTCCTATTATCTGGTCCTCCAATGTGTTTATGTCAATGTAGATACATTAAAAAAAAGTCTAGAATCTAATTTCCATCATATATAATGAAAATATACCCGCCAACCAATGGTGAATGCTGGAAATACCTCCCCCTATACAACTGTCAATTCTTATACATCCCATCCTCCAAAAAAGCCAGGAGGATAAAGACAGGCATTTTCAATAACAAGCCCAGAATTTCCTCGCACAGATTACAGCTTCCTATCAAAGCAGGTAGTTTCAGATTTACCAACTGCAAACTTCAACATCAGGCCATAATTCTTAGCCAAGCTGCACAACGGCTCATTTCCTTGTGCTGTAGAGCCCTGGACTGGCTCCAGATGAAAGCAGAGTGGGTTGCTTCTTTACCCCTTCCCAATGCGCTGCATCCGGACTACTACCAATTCCCTGAAGAGCAATTACCAATTAGTGTGGCAGCCAGAAATACTTGGCGTACTATATCTAGTAAATTTAAAAATCACCCCCTTCTACATATCAAAGCCTCTAGCTGCAGTAATTCAAACACTGTACAGCAGGCAACTCCATCATTTGGCTGGACTGAATTAAGAAAGAGATTTTGACCATCAGCCAATTTACTGAAAATGATATCTTCTTCCTTTTTACAGTATTAAAAGAAAGGTTCAATCTAGAAACTAAGAAGGAATGGCAATATATCCAATTTACACATGCCGTCTCTCATGAGTTTACCCCGATACATGCGTTATCCCGACCAATCCATATTTCATTTCTTCAAATATTACCCAGATTACCAAGACCTGCACCCAAGGCCAGCAAATTTGAATGAAACATGGATTTCTTAATAAAGAAATGGAGGAGGAACTGAGCCAATTATTCTCTGCTAACCAATGGAAACAAATTTTGGCCAGTGTTCTGAACTGCTTCTTGGCCCACCAGTTAAGGTTAATGCATCAGAAAATCATATGGAGGATGCATTAGACCTCCCTGCTGATTGTTCAAAACAGGTGTGTAGAGGAGTGCGGACTCACGCGGCAGCACCTCCTGCTGGTGACTTCTGGGAATTAGCTCGTTCCAGCTCCGGAGCGCCCTCTGCAGGCCGGTGGTCCACCTGTCCTCTGGCCCCCGTGTCCCGCCCTGGACCCCGGGGCCCTTTTACCTGGGGTGCTGCCCCCTGGCAGTAACCACTCAATCTTAGGGTCTCCTCTCCCCTGGGAACCCCAACCCACTATTCCCACCTCGCCTCAGTATAAGGCTACTGCCAGTCATCATCTAGCCCCACACCCTGGGGCAGACTGCAGTATCAGCCTAGTCATCACTGGCAAGGTTGGGTTTGGACCTGCTGCCTTGGCCTACCCCTGAGCTGCCCTCTGCAACCCCCAGTACTCCTTGGCCTTCTGCTAGGCCACAGCCTGGGGCTTTCCAGGCTGGAGCTCCCCGGCTCCTTTGCGTTTCCCCAGCCCTGCTCCACTCAGGTACCCTGTCTCTAGCTCCCTGCAGCCAGGCCCTTCTCTCTCTGAATGCAGAGAGAGACTCTCCTCTGGGCCTCTGGCTCACAACCTTTTATAGGCACCAGCTGGGCCTGATTGGGGCATAGCCCAGCTGTGGCTACTTCCCCAATCAGCCTAGCTTTTCCCTGCCACAGCCCTCTCCCCGGCTGTTTTAAGCCCTTCATGGCAGGAGCAGGGTAACCACCCTGCTACAAGGTGCCATTAAGTCAGACAAATGTTGGCGCTGTGATTTGGTAGGCACTAATTTAACCCATCTGCCACGAGAATGCTCCTACACGCATATGTTTTGGGAAGAACTTGATTATAGAGTTACAATTTTATTTTACAGGAAAAAATTGTTATAAGATAAATATGTAATTTTAAACCTAATGGATGTTAATTGGAACCTGGATAAATATGAAAAACTGGCTCATCAGAGCACTAATAATTGCTGAAAAACTAGTGCTATAAACATAGAAAACCAAAAAGCAACCAACAATTAGAGATTGGAGACTAGACATCATAAGCTTGGCCACCATGGAAAGATTTATATACCATAACAGAAATACCCAAAAAAAATTCTCAGAGATATGGGATGCTTTCCAGGAAGTATCTGAATGATCCTATTAAATGTAGGGGCCTGCCCTTGCCTCTGCCTCTTCTCTGCCTACTTCCTTCCCTCCTCTTCTGTTTTCCCCTCCTCTGAAGTTTGCTTCTGTTCTTTATCATATTCTAATTTCTTTCCCGCCCACCCCAATTTCTCTGTACATAAAATAAGGATAAATCAGAATAATTTTTTTAACTAATTTGATTTTTATAAACACATTTTGTTTGTTTGTAAACTGTATAACACAAATAATTGATTATATATAATATAAATGGTTAAAATATAAATCAAATGTTACAAGTAGGTTAGGTAGCAAATGTTATGTATAGTGTGTTATGGGTTTTTGTGTATTAAGAGTAAATAGGAAAAAAATAGGCTTTGCAGCATGCCCTAAAGGTCAATAGATTCGGGCTATTTAAGACCAAGGGGAAAAACGAGCATCTCAAGGGTCTTTTGAGCTCCCGATGTGTGCCACAAAAGTGCTCCCACTGATCTCAACTGTACTTGTATTATGCAGAGAAAAGTAGTTTCTCAAGCAGGCAGGTCCTAAGCCACTTATGACTGTATAGCTCAAAACCTGCATTTCAAAAAGCGGTTTTCGATGGGAACACCTAGTCAAAAAGGGACCCTGGCGGCTCTGGTCAGCACCACTGACTGGGCCGTTAAAAGTCCGGTCGATGGCCCAGCAGGGCTAACGCAGGCTCTTTGCCTGCCGTGGCTCCGCGCAGTTCTCGGAAGCAGCAGCATGTTCCCCCTCCAGTTCCTAGGCATAGGGGCAGCCAAGGGGCTCCACACACTGCCCCAGCTCCAAGTGCCAGCTCCACAGCTCCCATTGGCTGGGGCAGTGTCTGCGAACACGTAAGAGCCAGAGGGGGGACATGCTTCCGGAGCTGCCTGAGATAAACGCCACCCAGAGCCAGCACCCCTGACCCCCTCCCGCACCCCAACCTCCTGCCCCAGCCCTGATCCCCCTCCTGCCCTCCGAACCCCTCGGTCCCAGCCTGGAGAACCCTCCTGCACCCCTAACCCCTCATCCCCAGCCCCACCACAGAGCGCACACCCCCAGCTGGAGCCCTCCCCCCCCGTGTCCCAATCCCCTGCCCTGATCCCCCTCCTGCCCTCCGAACCCCTCGGTCCTAGCCCTGCTCCCCCTCCTGCACCCCAAACTCCTCATCCCTGGCCCCACCCCAGAGCCCGCACCCCCAGCTGGAGCCCTCACCCCCTCTCGCATCCTAACCCCCTGAGCCAGCTGGTGAAAATGAGCAAGTGAGGGTGGGAAGAGTGAGTGACAGAGGGAGGGGGAATTGAGTGAATGGGGGTAGGGCCTCAGAGAAGAGGCAGGGCCACAGAGGAGGGGTAGGGGTGTTCGGTTTCGTGTGAGTAGATAGTTGTCAACCCTCTATAATGAGCTTGAGGTGAGATATCCCAATTAACAAGATGGCAGCTGCATTCTGTACCAACTTCAGTCTCTGAACAATTTTTAGGTGTAGCCCCTTCTAGAACCCATTGAAATAGTCTAATCTTGAGCTAACAAAGGCATGGGTCATGGTAGCCACATCTGCATCCAACAGAAGTATTGGCAGCCTCCCAAGCAGTTGCAAATGAATAGAAGCAGCCCTGGATGCTGCAGATATCTGATTCTCCAGCACTAGCTAGGGACATTCCTGGACCTCAGAAAGCAAACTCAAGTTACAAAAGGCAGACACCCATCTTCAATGAGGGTGATAGATATAATCCTCACCTTTTCTTTCAGTTATTTCTCCATAGTGAGAGAGAGCTCTAGACATGGCTGCATTCTATGGTTGAAATCAAAGCATATAGACTCAAAACTATTGATAAGAATCTTGGCTATGGGTGCCAACCTTACCCAGTCAGGAAATGGTAGTCCTATTCTATAAATTCAATAGTAGAGAAAAGATCCAATCATTCAACACAATCACATTATTTTTCAACATCTGATGAAGAAAAAGTTGTGAATGTATTACCTGAGTTGACCTGAAAGATTCTAGACTGCATAAGAACAACCATACTGGATCAGACCAAAGATCCATCTATCCCAGTATCCTGTCTTCCAATAGTCACCAATGCCAGGTGTCCCAGAGGGAATGAACAGAACAGGAAATCATCAAGTGATTCATCCCCTGTTGCCCATTCCCAGCTTCTGGCAAACAGAGGCTAGGAGCACCATCCCTGCCCATCCTGGCTAATAGCCATTGATGGACCTATCCTCCATGAATTTATCTAGTTCTTTTTTGAACCCTGTTATAGTCTTGGCCTTCACAACATCCTCTGGCAAAGACTTCCACATGTTGACTGTGTGTTGTGTTAAAAAAAATACTTTCTTTTGTTTGTTTTAAACCTGCTGCCTATTAATTTCATTGGGTGACCCCTAGTTCTCGTGTTATGAGAAAGAGTAAATAACACTTCCTTATTTATTTTTTCCACACCAGTCATGATTTTATAGACCTCAATCACATCCCCCCCCCTTAGTCGTCTCTTTTCCAAGCTGAAAAGTCCCAGTCTTATTAATCTCTCCTCATAAGGAAGCCGTTCCATACTCCTAATCATTTTTGTTGCCCTTTTCTGAATCTTTTCCAATTCCAATATATATTTTTTGAGATGGAGTGACCACATCTGCACCAGTATTCAAGTTGTGGGCGTACCATGGATTTATGTAGAGACAATATGATATTTTCTGTCTTATTATCTATCCCTTTCTTAATGATTCTGTTTGCTTTTTTGACTGCCGCTGCACATTGAGTGGATGTTTTCAGAGAACTATCCTCATTGACTCCAAGATCTCTTTGAGTGGTAATAGCTAATTTAGAACCCATCATTTTATATGTATAGTTGGGATTATGTTTTCCAATGTGCATTACTTTGCATTTATCAACATTGAATTTCATCTGCTATTTTGTTGCCTAGTCACCCAGTTTTGTGAGATCCTTTTGTAGCTCTTCACAATCTACCTGGGACTTAACTATCTTGAGAAGTTTTGTATCATCTGCAAATTTTGCCACCTCACTGTTTACCCCTTTTTCCAGATCATTTATGAATATGTTGAATAGGACTGGTCCCAGTACAGACCCCTGGAGGACACCACTATTTACCTTTCTCCATTCTGAAAACTCACCATTTATTCCTACCCTTTGGGTATGTCTACACTACGGGATTAATCCGAATTTATATAATTCGGATTTGAAAAACAGGTTGTATAAAGTCGAAATGAATGCGGCCACACTAAGCACATTAATTCGGTGGTGTGCGTCCAAGTACCGGGGCTAGCGTCGATTTCTGCACCGTTGCACTGTGGGTAGCAATCCCATAGCTATCCCATAGTTCCCGCAGTCTCCCGCGCCCATTGGGATTGTGGGTTAAGATCCCAGTGCCTGATGGGACAAAAAACATCGTCGCAGGTGGTTCTGGGTACAGCCTCACCTCCTCCCTCCCTCCCTCCCTCCCTGCATGAAAGCAACGGACGGCAGACAACCATTTTCACGCCTTTTTTCCTGGGTGGGTGAACACTGCAGACTCCATACCACGGCAAGCATGGAGCCCGCTGAGCTCAAGACAGCAGTCATGAATATTGTAAACACCTCGCGCGTTCTCGTGGAGTTTATGCTCAGCCAGGACCAGAAAAACGAGGAGAGGAGGCAGCGGCGGCGGCAGCATGATGAGGACATGGACACGGACACGGATACAGAATTCTGTGAAACCACGGGCCCCGGTGCTTTGGAGATCATGTTGTTAATGGGGCAGATTCTATCCATGGAACGCCGATTCTGGGCAAGGGAAACAAGCACAGACTGGTGGGACCGCATAGTGTTGCAGGTCTGGGACGATTCCCAGTGGCTGCGGAACTTTCGCATGCGTAAGGGCACTTTCATGGAACTTTGTGACTTGCTGTCCCCTGCCCTGAAACGCCAGAATACCAAGATGAGAGCAGCCCTCACAGTTGAGAAGCGCGAGGCGATAGCCCTGTGGAAGCTTGCAACGCCAGACAGCTACTGGTCAGTCGGGAATCAATTTGGAGTGGGCAAATCTACTGTGGGGGCTGCTGTGATGCAAGTAGCCAAAGCAATCACTCAGGTGCTGCTACGAAAGTTAGTGACTCTGGGAAATGTGCAGGCTATAGTGGATGGTTTTGCTGCAATGGGATTCCCTAACTGTGGTGGGGCAATAGACGGAACCCATATCCCTATCTTGGCACCGGAGCACCAAGCCACCGAGTACATAAACCGCAAGGGGTACTTTTCAATGGTGCTGCAAGCACTTGTGGATCACAAGGGACGTTTCACCAACATCAACGCGGGCTGGGCGGGAAGGGTTCATGACGCTCGCGTCTTCAGGAACACTACTCTGTTTAAAGGACTGCAGCAAGGGACTTACTTTCCGGACCAGAAAATAACCGTTGGGGATGTTGAAATGCCAATAGTTATTCTTGGGGACCCAGCCTACCCCTTAATGCCATGGCTTATGAAGCCGTACACAGGCAGCCTGGACAGGAGTCAGGAGCTGTTTAACTACAGGCTAAGCAAGTGCAGAATGGTGGTAGAATGTGCATTTGGCCGTTTAAAAGGTCGCTGGCGATCATTATTGACTCGCTCTGACCTCAGCCAAAGAAATCTCCCCATTGTTATTTCTGCTTGCTGTGTGCTCCACAATCTCTGTGAAAGTAAGGGGGAGACCTTTATGGCGGGGTGGGAGGCTGAGGCAAATCGCCTGGCTGCTGATTACGCGCAGCCAGACACCAGGGCGATTAGAAGAGCACACCAGGAAGCGCTGTGCATCAGAGAAGCTTTAAAAACCAGTTTCATGGCTGGCCAGGCTACAGTGTGAAATATCTGTTTGTTTCTCCTTCATGAAAACCCGCCCCCTTTATTGACTGATTTTCTGTAAGGAACCCACCCTGCCGCTTCCCCCAGCTTTCTTTCAAACCAAATAAAGTCACTATCATTTAAAAATAATTTATTCTTTATTAATAGATTAGAAAAAGAGGGAGGGAACCCGGGTGGTATTTGGGAGGAGGATTGCTGGGAAGGAAAAAGCCACAAAGAAAAGGTTAAAAAAATGACAGCCTTTTGCTTGGGCTGTCTACTGGGGTGGAATGGGAAGGTGTACGGAGCCTCCCCCCCCGCGTTCTTACACGTCTGGGTGAGGAGGATATGGAACATGGGGAGGGGGGAGGGGGGTACAGGGGCTGAAGCGGCAGTCTGTTTTCCAGCAGCCGTTCCTGAACCTCCACCAGACGCCGGAGCATGTCTGTTTGCTCACGCAGCAGCCCCAGCGTTGCATCCTTCATCCTCTGGTCTTCCTGCCGCCACCTCTCATCTCGAGCGTCCCTCCTCTCCTCACGTTGGTCCCTCCTGTCCTCACGTTGGTCCCTCATGTCCTCACGTTGGTCCCTCCTGTCCTCACGTTCACTGACTTCTTTCCTATACTTTGAAACTGTTTCCTTCCACTCATTCAGATGAGCTCTGTCACTGCGGCTGGATTCCATAATTTCAGAAAACATCTCGTCTCGCGTTTTCTTCTTACGATGCCTTATCTGTGATAACCTTCGGGATGGAGGGGGGAGGCTTGAGGAATTTGCAGCTGCTGTAGGGAGGGGAAAAAATAGAGAATTGTTTTAAAAGCTACATTTTGCAGAACAATGCTTATACTCTTTCACGGTGACCAACACTGTTCACATTACATAGCACGTGTGATTTCTGTGCAAGGTCGCATTTTGCCTCTTAATGCTGAGTGCCTGTGGCTTTGCTGCTAGAGATCACAGGTCTGGGCAACAGAATTTGGCTTGCATGCGGCCATGGTAAGCTTCTGCCCTCCTTTCCCACATACCAAGCATAGCTTGTAGAGTGCTGCAGAAGCCTGGCCAATCTAAGCCAGTTGGGGGGGGGGCAGTGTGGGGGGGCTTGTCTGGGCCCCTTCAGGCAAGTAGAGTGCTGCGGTTTTTCTGTTAACATTCAGCAGCACCAGAAAACAAACTAACCACCCCCCCCCCCCCCCATGAATTCTCTGGGATGATCGCTGTACCCCTCCCCCCCACCGCGTGGCTGGTATCAGGGAAGATCCCTGCAGGCACCAAACTACCCCCCCCCGCCGCCGCCGCCCCCCTCCCGCCATGAATTCTCTGGGATGATCACGGTACCCCTCCCCCCACCGCGTGGCTGGTAACAGGGAAGATCCCTGCTAGCCTAATGCGAAAAGCTCTGGGCCAATTCCCCCCCTGCGCTTGGCTAACTTCAGGGAAGGATTTCTTTTCAGACACAGGCAATCAGCCGAATAGGAACTGCCACCTCTGTCCCCTTAATTAAGTTCCCGTATTTCAACCAGGTTACCAGGAGTGATATCACTCTCCTGAGGATTACACAACAAGATAAAGAACGGATGTTGCTTGAATGCCAGCAAACACCGGGACCATACGCTGCCAGGCTTTGTCAGGCAATGATACCAGATTACTTGCTGCAAGCATGGCGTGGTCAAGTGTCCTACCATGGAGGAGGCAATAAGGATGCACTGCCCAGAAACCTTCTGGCAAGGCTTTTGGAGTACCTCCAGGAGAGCTTCATGGAGATGTCCCTGGAGGATTTCCGCTCCATCCCCATTCACGTTAACAGACTTTTCCAGTAGCTACAGACTTTTCCAGTAGCTGAACTGACCGCGAATGCAAAGTCAGGCAAAGTAATCATTAAAAACTGTTTGCTTTTAAAACAAGTTTTATATTTTAAAAGGTAAACTCACCTGAGGTCCCTTCCATGGGGTCAGAGTCTTGGGTACTGGCTTGGGAGGGTACTTCAGTCAGGGTGATAAAAAGATCCTGGCTGTTGGGGAGAATGGAGTGCTGTGTGCTCTCTGCAAGCTCATCCTCCTCCTCCTCTACCCCATCGGCAGAATCCTCAGGCGTCGCTGATGAGACTATCCCCGACCCAGAATCCACGAACACAGGTGGGGTAGTGGTGGCAGCCCCCCCTAGAATTGCATGCAGCTCGGCGTAGAAGCGGCATGTCCGCGGCTCTGACCCGGAGCGACCGTTTGCCTCCTTTGTTTTTTGATAGGCTTGTCTGAGCTCCTTGACTTTCACGCGGCACTGATCTGAGTCCCTATTGTGGCCTCTCTCCATCATGCCCTTAGAGATTTTTTCAAAAGTTTTTGCATTTCGTCTTTTAGAACGAAGTTCTGCAAGCACTGAATCCTCTCCCCATACAGCGATCAGATCCAGTATCTCCCTCACGGTCCATGCTGGTGCTCTTTTTCAATTATCAGCCTGCATGGTTACCTGTGCTGATGAGCTATCTGTGGTCACCTGTGCTCTCCACGCTGGGCAAACAGGAAATGGAATTCAAATGTTCGCGGGGCTTTTCCTGTCTACCTGGCCAGTGCATCCGAGTTTAGATTGCTGTCCAGAGCGGTCACAATGATGCACTGCACTGTGGGATAGCTCCCGGAGGCCAATACCATCGAATTGCGGCCACACTAACCCTAATTCGAATTGCTAAAATCGATTTTGGCACTACTCCGCTCGTCGGGGTGGAGTACAGAAATCGATTTAAAGGGCCCTTTACATCGAAATAAAACCGTCGTTGTGTGGACGGTTGCAGGGTTAATTCGGATTAAAGCTGATAAATCCGAATTAAAGTCGTAGTGTAGACCAGGCCTTAGGCAACACGCCCATTGATCTCAATGAGAGTTTTGCCTAAGTGAGAACTTCGGGAGTGGGTCCTATAGGAATTTTAGGGGAAAATCTCTGTCTTCCAATAAAGGTTAAATAGTCTTCATTTAAGCACCCAATACTTCTTCCCAGGCAGCCAGAGAACTACATCTTATAGAAAACAAGACAGCTTTTTCCTACATTGTCAATCACATAGAAGGTAGATGGAAGGAACAAATTCTTCTGCTGCAAATAGAATGTAAATGAGACATGTTCAGATACTGAATTATCTGCTTTATTCTGGCAACAGGGCTATTCAAGAAAAATCTGTTCAAATTCCAAATATAAAATTAATGGTGATCACCATCATTGCTTATTGTGAATGAAGAAAGCAAAGCACTAAATATTCAATTCCAATGTTTGTTGTCTGCCACAAGGGGCATACAACAATACTTCAGTAATAAAGGCCACTAAGGAGTGGTAATTGAAGACATATCAGTTGACAATGTAAAACTGGCATTGCAGCACTAAGTGGGATAGTGCAATACAAGACAACAGGCATTTCTAACAATCGTCAAAACACTTGTAACAATTGCTAAACACAGCCCTACAGTAATCAAGTGGGAGCAAGATTCAAGATGTTACATCAGCAGATGGTGTCATAGTGCAGGAAGGACTGGACTGCGGTCATGAAAGATTGAAGTGTTGACTATTGAGTACACCAACCAATCTAAAATAACCATTAAAAGTAATTCATGTAATGCTGTCCTAAGAGAACACAAGTAATACTTCTAGGGAAGAAGATTAGCCATGCTACTGGCTTGTAAAGCAGTAATTCCAGAAAGGATGTCAAACTACAGTAGAACCTCACCAGCTGACATTTACCTAACCCACACAAACCATAATTTGTATCCAAAAACAGCAGCCTTTCCCTGTTCTCTGCAAAGATTTAACAGCAGATACAGGGCAGAACTGAGATTTCACATTACTGAAGTTTAATTACTTTCATAAAATATATTGTGGAACATTTAGAGTATTCTATGAAGTATTAGCATGAATAATTTAAACTTTAACAAATCTTTGCAAAATACACCAGCACCATGATGCCTACTCCTAGCTTTTTTATTGTATATGGTATACATCACTAATTACTGTATATACAGAGAGAACCCCCCCCAACTCCAGATTTTGAACATCTACATAAACCTCAAAAATTGCTAAAAATAAGCTCCAGAAAATGGAATTAAATAAACTCAGAAAAACAGAAGCTCTAACCACACACCAAGAGCATGACATTATTGCTAGCTGTCTGTGGAAACGGTAGCCTTATACAAATTAACCCGTTCATGAGTGTCATATAATCCCAAATTATGGCTCAGAATATGTGGACTAATTAGGAGTCATCTAAATTTTCTTGACTCAATGAAATCTTGGTGGGGAAGAGTGGGTGAATTAAGCAGGTTGAGAAAAATAGCAGAGCTCACCAATATTCAGCAGGGGGAGAAACCATCTCTGCTACCAACAGAAAACAGGTCAGAGTTTTTTTTTAATTGCACTGAAATTACTATCCAGGTGAAATAGCATCACTAAGACATCTCTGATACCAAGAAAGTGGTATTTTAAATAAATCACGGTAGGCTGTAATTTCAGAATAAACTCACTGCCTACTCATGTGTAATGAATAAAGCATTCTATTAGGCATGGGCAAGTAATGGAGCATTCACAGCCAGAGGATTTTATAAATTGGCTTTTAAAATTCTTTAGCAATATTTTAAATTACTGTATGTTGCCCATTGTGTAAAACAAAAAATACAGCCAGGCAGTTAAGTATTTATGCCTTCAAGAGCAGAAATACCATATTACTGACTCCAAATACTCCAATTATTCGCCAGATTGTCATTTGCTAACAAGATGTACAACAGAAGCAGGAACAGGCTGCTCAGCTGGGCTATCTGGAACACTTTTGTCACTTTGTCTATCATGGCTATGCTTAGCAAGTAAACACAGGCTGGCTGCAGAAAATGTGCTGCCCTTCTAGTAAGCAAATCCTTCGAACTGTAGCTGGGGAATCAAGCCTGCTATTTGACAGTTTATGTCTTGCATCTATGTAAGTTAAAATGTAAAATGACTGAGGGAGAAAAAACTTCTTTAAATAAATGTATCAATTGATATTCCTTTGGCTTGAATCCCTCAAAACTAGATACGCCGAGATCTGAATATGAAGGATATTTTTCAGTCAGAACAAACTAGAAGTATTAACACAGGAGCACAGTTGCTTATCCACATGTGACAGAGCTTCCTCTCCACCTCTGTGGGTCCCGCACTTCCGTTTAGCGATGGGCTGGGATATTCCTCTTTTCCTTCAGGATTTTCCCCATACCCCTGGGTTTACTGTCCACACCTTGCTAGAGCAGTATTCCTCCGAGCCTCCCTGATGGGAGGAGGGGTAGGAGAGCTTCTCAGTCTCTGGTAGCCCATCCACGCATGGTGGCAACAGACCAGCCACCAGGTTCAGTCTCTCCCCTCTGGTGGGGTCTCTTCCCTCAGACCTCTGGGGCCAGGAAAGGCCGGCCGTCCTGTTGGGCAGGGATTCTTCAAATAGAGGGCCTTCATACACCAATTAAATGTCAGCTAGGTAGTGAGCACATTGCTACTGTTGCTGATGTCACAGACTCGCTGATGCCATTGGCTTCCGCCAATCGAGACCGCCTAGCAGCAATACAGCATTGCAGACCTGGGAAATCAGAGGAGCAGGTTACACCTTGGGAAGTTAGCTATGAACCATCCCTTTGACTTGACTGGTGTTTGAATAGAGATGAAAGACCTAATGCTAAAGTAACTGAAGTCAGAAAGATTCCCATTGACTCCAATGGGTTTTAGGTTAGAACATAAGAGAGAAAGAGGTGAAGGGTATTTATCACTTAGATACAAGCCATGTATTTTTATTAGAGCTGGTCAGAAAATAGGGTGCTCTGCAGAAAAATTTACAAAAATAAAAATAACAAATCCCCAGCCACAGCCTCTGCCCTGACAGCAGGGAGGAAGGGGGCCAGCCACATGAGGTTGGTGCTACCCAAGGATCTCCCTTACCTTTTTTTTGGGTGGGTAAGGCAGATTTAGGGCAGCTTTGCACAAGTAGAGTAGTGCAAAGCTGAGCTAACACAAGGGGTGATTCTGTTTGGATGCACAAGTAAAATATCAGCCAAGTGGAAAGGCAACCTTAACTGTATTGTTTGTGAGGTTTGCTACGGTGTTAATCACCATCCTGTTGATGCAACAGTTCTGCTGATATCATTGACTTTTGCTAATCGCTGCTGTCTAACAGCAGCAAAACATCCCAGACTCTGTGAACCACAGGAACAGGGGATGTCTTGAGAGCCTCTCTGTTAGTTTCCCATTAGCTGAGTTTGGATGATGTGTGGGAGAAGCAGAAGTGAAGGGGATTTAACACATGGGAACATAATATCACAGATGTGATGGATCACAGGTGACAAAGTAATTTCAACAGTTCAGAAGTTTGGATGAATGTTTCTCTTCCCTTCTTGATAGATTTTTTTTCTAGCTGGTATGTCATTTTACTGGTTTTACAATTCCTATGAATTTCAATGACTAGTGGAAATAATAGTACATACAGTTAGTGATAAGCACGGAAGGCTCTTTCTGTTCATTCTCTGAATAGTTTGTTAGGCAGACAGAGGAGACTCATTATATACTGCATACGAGTGGGGTAACTCTCAGCTGATGAGATGAAAGGTGAGGGGGCCACCGCCTAACCTGACAGATCAGTCAGCTTAGCACTGGTGACACAAGCGGTGATGTGTCACAGCCAAATCTCCCACACATTTTAAAATTCATTTTCACATCATTTTAAAATATAAAACCACATTTTTGTAGTGCAATTCTGAGATGTAGAAATTTGTGTTTATACAGGTATTTGAGGCCTAATTATTTTCTAATTGGGACCGTGTAACAAAATGACCATGTCCACAGAGAGTTTGGGTATGTTTGAACATTACAAAAATGTGATCAGCGTTAATACCCTAACATTAATCTAATGGATAATACTCTTGTTTAAGGGAAAGTCAATAGTTTTAGCAGGGGAGCGCATCCATAACTCTACCACAAGAACGTCTCTGTCAGGGAATGACATCCTGTATTATTTAGCCTGCAGCTTTATAATTGATGCACATGGAAAGGTTATAAGGACATCACTAAGCCAGCCAGATCAGTCAGTATAGTCCTGGAAGGCAATAGTCCTTGCAACTCGATCACACACTGAAATAATGTATAAAAATCATACTATAAGTTAGGTGCATTACTGGACTCAGGCTTTTCAGGAGCACTCCATTTCCTGATCCAATATCCTTCTCCATGAAGAGTGCCTTGTCAGAAGAACATCTCCAAAGAATGGTAAGTTGGAATTTAAAATGCTAAGATGCATTTTATGTGATAAAGACATATGAAGTATTGCGGTTGTACGTATATGTGCAGTTCAATTGACCTCATTTAGATTGTGTAAAGACCTGACCACATTCATGGGAAGTGAGATGTAGATTAAATCATTGCTCTCCCATAAATGAATCATGGATGATACTCCTACTTCAGGGAAAGTCCATGGTTCTAGCAGGGGAATGCAGCCAGAAGAATACCCCAAGTACAGTACTCCTCTTTTGGGGAATGTTGTTCTCCAAGATCCAGTTCACAGCTTTCCGTGTGATGCATATGTATAGGGAACAATCTAAACTGCTGGATCAGTTAATATAACTCCAGTAACTGAAGTATTGATTTGTGTCACAGCAAGATCACCCTCACATATTTACGTTCATTTTAGTATCAAAAATGATGTGACCATCTTTCTATATCAGTGGTTCTCAACCTGTGGCTCGCGGGCCGCTTGCAGTCCAATCAGCACAGAGTTGAGACCCATGTGACATCCTCAGGGCCATACAGGTAGTATTGGATACGGCCCACAATGGTAAATAGGTTGAGAACCACTGTTCTGTACTATAATCATGGGATATGGAACATTGTCTTTTATAGAGGTATTTGAGGTTCAATTAACTCCTAAGTTAGACTACGTAATGATATGAGCATGCCCACAGAGAGTTTATGTCTGTTTGAAGATTACAAACATGAGATCACAGTCAATATCTTAACATTAGTCTCATGAACAATACTCCTCCCTCAGGAAAAGTCAATGGTTTTTGCAGAGGAGCACATCCATAACAATACCCCAAGAACTGTATTCCTCTATCAGGGAATATTACACAGATTTCAGGGTGTTCCTCCAAGATCCAGATTGGATTTTTCAGTGAGCTACAGAGAGACAGATCATAGGGACATCACCTAAGCATCCAGATCATTCCATATAATCCTGATAAGACAAGTAACAATATTTATTGTAGCCAGATTACCCTAAATGTTGGGATGGTTTGTCACTTTATTCCAGAGAGTGTCTAGTCTCTCCATTAGAGTGTCTTAAATTACATAGTTCCCTTTTCTCTTCCAAATTATGTTTCCCCAACATTGAAGGCAGTTCTGGGTAAGGTGGTTTAAATACCATATTTCCAGGGTGGTGTGGTTCTTCTTAACTGTAGTTCCCCTCCTCTTTGTACGGTAACAGCTCTGGAAGGACTTGAATTCTCTTGATTACTTTCACTTGACTCAGTCATATAGTGAGGTCACATTTATCAGGCAAGAAGCAGTTCTATAGGTGCCATGCCAGCTATTTCATTACTTTCCATTTTGATTTCAGTGGAATTCCAATAGAATGTGGCAACACCAATGTTAGAATGCTGATTCACTTAACCTCTTGCCATTCTCCTTCACAGGCATCAGATGGCTCCAGCATAAAAACAGGATGAGACAAATCATCGTCCACATTCCAAAAATGCTGTCCACATTTGTATTCCTGACCTTAATGGAAGAAGCTTCCTGATAACCTCTTGGACTCCAGCTCCACCTTCTGCCATTGAAATGTCTGGTTCCTGGACCATCTCAGCTCCTGAATGAACAGCGCTTCAGGACCACTATATTAAACTGTTGTTTAGGCTTTAAAACATTTCCACTGTTGAACCAGTGGAACTCCCAGATTGCCTTGCCTTCTGGACCACAACCATGGATGAATCACCTGAGCTCTGCCTCCTGTCTCTGGACAAATTATGCATTTGGATGCCCTCACATCACTAGAGCTATTTAGGTTTCTGAACCTTTTCGGAGCTCTCAGAAAAACTGTTTGGAGAGAGAGGTGGATACATTTCTAGAGTTCTACTGTCAGCTTTATTACAAATACTCTTCAGTATTATAGAGTGCCAAGCCTCTGGGCTATTATATAAGCTAGTGCGCTCTGTCTTCCAATATCAGTAAACAACCAATTTAATCCTATCACTGGTTTATAATCCCTCACACATACCGTCCATTACCTTGCCTTCTAGAAACATTTATAATGAAGGCTGGTTGTGAGGGTATATAACTATGGTCTGTGGCAGGGGTAGTCAGTAGGTGGACTGTGAGCAAAATCCAGACCGCCAGATGCTTTTGAATGGACCCCAAAATCTTTTCATTTATTTATTATTTTTTATTATTATTATTATTATTTTCTCTGAGGTCTGGACCTTGACTATACCTTGACTAAGAAATTTGTAACTTGACAAAAAATAATTGACTACCCTGGTCTGTGGTAAAACATTTTTCTATGGCTTGTAAACCGCAGAAATTAAGTTTTACCTCCTGTATAAAACTACAATCTCTTGTGTTTTTACCCCCAACCTTGGGAATAACCTCGCTATGGTGGTTGGGCTTTACTGCTGTTTAATTTCAGAAGCAGCAGGTCCAAAAACTCTTAGAACATGTTATATGGACAACATGCCTATGTAGAATGTACACACCTCTGTGGTGTGCTTTAGCATAAAACTGAAAAATGAATATAAAGGATGTCCTTTTCCTTGAACAGCCAAGCAGAAATATAATAGGTCTTGCCATTGGCCAAAATTCAAAGTTATGTGAACTGGCTTGCTTCAGCCAAGTCCAAACAATCAGTAATGTGTGGGTCATTTCAGCCATGTACCAGAGAAGAGGGAAAAGTCACTTTCACTCCACTCCAGCCCTCCATCCTCCCCAGACCTCTCCCCAGAGATCTTTCTTCTCTGACTCTGCCTGCCTTTAGGGCCTGATCCAGCTCCCACTGAAGTTAATGTGAGTCTTTCCAGTGACTTCCATAGCAGTTGTGTCAGATCCATTGCATGGTGGGGCATAGTTCTCCAAGATGGCTCTGTCCTACAAATCCCTGCACTCAAGGCAGGCAGCTGTAATTCTTCCTCTAGCTAGGGCAAGAGGTTAACCCCTCCTCTGCCACCCTATGGACACACTCTATATACCTGTAAAACCTGAAAAGGTTAGAAGAGTAGTTGTAGTCACTCTACTGTACCAACTACAAAATGGGCATTTCCAACATAAAATTGTTAATTTAATCCAGAGATACATTCCAGTGAATCTTAGTTTTCCATAGGAAAAAAAATGTCAGTTCTGATTAGCACCAAATGGAGAAGTTGAAATATACCACAGCAGAACGAGATACAGAGAGAGGGATTTTTCACTACAACGTAATTTTTAATTTCAGCCATATTGAGCCCAGAAGGGGAACAAAAATTATACTGTTATTTAAGTTATGAAAGATCCCAAATGTCACCTTAATGACAGCCCCGTATGCTGATTGAATAATTACGTACTTAATCATCCAGTCCTTGCCTGGCTTGACAAGAGGAGTTGGGTTGTATAATAAATTCAGATGGCTATTTCAGAGTGGGATAGAGAAAAGAGCTGGGCCCCAGGAGAGAGAAGTGCTCATGTCCTCTCAACTCACTTCCTTTTGTTACACTGGTCTACAATTTTTGAGAAGTCGTCTGCTTCAGAGATAAAATGTGCTATTTATTATGTATTTTGATGTGCTGAATTCAAATATGACAATTAAAACAACTGATTGGCTACTGTTTCTAAGATATTTAAGTTTTTACATTTTATGTCTATGTATATTGTGTAGATAGTAGAGTTTTAATCATAAATTGTAAAGCTAGGTCTTTTCATGTGTTTATGGTTGCTTTACATGATAATATTTCACCTGTCCTGTTTATGTAACACTTTAAAAATCAGCAAAAAGGTTATATAAATAAAATTTATTATGAAACAAAAGGCAAAAAACTATTATGTACATAGTTTAGTCCTATTCAGTGTCTACTCGGCGCTTCTTGGCTTGTCTCTTGTATTCATTAAATGGAGCATCTCTTGTCACTGTCCAGTAATAGTCTGCAAGCATTGATGGGCTCCATTTGCCCTGATAGCGTTTCTCCATTGTTGCAATGTCCTGGTGAAATCGCTCGCCGTGCTCGTCGCTCACTGCTCTGCAGTTCGGTGGAAAAAAATCTAGATGAGAGTGCAAAAAATGTATCTTTAGTGACATGTTGCAACCAAGGCTTTTGTATGCCTTGAGGAGGTTTTCCACCAACAACCTGTAGTTGTCTGCCTTGTTGTTTCCGAGAAAATTTATTGCCACTAACTGGAAGGCTTTCCATGCCGTCTTTTCCTTGCCATGCAGTGCATGGTCAAGTGCATCATCTCGAAGAAGGACCATCATCTCGAATCTGAGGACCAACAAAGACACCTTCCTTTATCTTAGCTTCACTTAACCTTGGAAATTTTCCATGGAGATACTTGAAAGCTGCTTGTGTTTTGTCAATGGCCTTGACAAAGTTCTTCATCAGACCCAGCTTGATATGTAAGGGTGGTAACAAAATCTTCCTTGATTCAACGAGTGGTGGATGCTGAATACTTTTCCTCCCAGGCTCCAATGACTGTTGGAGTGGCCAATCTTTCTTGATGTAGTGGGAATCTCTTGCACGACTATCCCATTCGCAGAGAAAACAGCAGTACTTTGTGTATCCAGCCTGCAGACCAAGCAAGAGAGCAACAACCTACAAATCGCCACAAAGCTACCACTGATGTTGGTCATAGTTTATGGACCTCAAAAGTTGTTTCATGTTGTCATAGGTTTCCTTCATATGGACTGCATGACCAACTGGAATTGATGGCAAAACATTGCCATTATGCAGTAAAACAGCTTTAAAGACTCGTCTTCGATGAATCAATGAACAGTCTCCACTCATCTGGATCGTGAACAATGTTGAGGGCTGCCATCACACTATTGATGTTGTTGCAGGCTACAAGATCACCTTCCATGAAGAAGAATGGGACAAGATCCTTTTGACGGTCACGGAACATGGAAACCCTAATATCACCTGCCAGGAGAGTCCACTGCTGTAGTCTGGAGCCCAACAGCTCTGCCTTACTCTTGGGTAGTTCCAAATCCCTGACAAGGTCATTCAGTTCACCTTGTGCTATGAGGTGTGGTTCAGAGGAGGAGGATTAGAGAAAATGTGGGTCCTGTGACGTTGATGGTTCAGGACCAGAAGTTTCATCCTCTTCCTCTTCCCCGTCTGACTCAAGTGAGAATGATTCTGGTGCATCAGGAACTGGCAGTCCTTCTCCGTGGGGTACTGGGCGTATAGCTGATGGAATGTTTGGATAATGTACAGTCCACTTTTTCTTCTTTGACACACCTTTCCCAACTGGAGGCACCATGCAGAAGTAACAATTGCTGGTATGATCTGTTGGCTCTCTCCAAATCATTGGCACTGCAAAAGGCATAGATTTCCTTTTCCTGTTCAACCACTGGCGAAGATTTGTTGCACAAGTGTTGCAGCATATGTGTGGGGCCCACCTCTTATCCTGAGCTCCAATTTTGCAGCCAAAATAAAGGTGATAGGCTTTCTTAACCATAGTGGTTATACTGCGCTTTTGTGATGCAAAAGTCACTTCACCACAAACATAGCAGAAGTTATCTGCACTGTTCACACAAGTACGAGGCATCTCTGCTCACTTTGGCTAAACAGAAATGTGTCCCTTTGCAAAATCAAACACTGACAAATAAGAGAGCACGGCACTGTATGATTTCTAGAGCTGATATAGGGCAATTTGTTCAGCAGAGTGATGTAAGCTTCGTTATGATTGCATCATCCATGACTTCTAGGAATAACATGATGCAATTCATATCATGTATGACGCAATACCAGCTTCAGATTGCATCATTCATTGTTTTGCCTAAAAAGCAAGTACTGTCCAAACCCAGTCATAGATTTATTCATAGATCCAGTCAAAGATGTATTTTAGTCATTTCTGGTTTAAATTGAGATCCCTTCCCTTTATAACTCATTTATCCTCTACCATTCCCAAGTCAAGGGTCATATATACTGACCCAATAGCATATCTTGAAAACTAGAGCCAATTAACAATTTTAAGCATCATTTTCATTCTCAGTGACCCAGAATTAGTAAAGTTTGACTACATTTATTTCAGAAGCATTTTGGCTGTAGAGCAGTGTTATCGAAGCCTTCCCCACACTATTTGTCTGTTTTGTCTCTTTGTTGTGTCCTATCCATCATGTAGATTGTGATTAGAGTTCCACAGAGAAAATTCAGTTTCATGGAAGATTGATGTTTCAAAATTTAGTGTCATTCCGATTTGCAACAAAAACCAAAAATTTCAAAATTCTCCATAAAAGAGGATGGAGCTCTGACTCCGGGGCAGCCCCTGAGCTGCCCTAAAGCTGCAGACCATGGAAGCCTTGGGGTCCCCAAGACTTCCGGACCGTCACACTGGCTGGCTGCCCCACAGCCATAGATTTGGAGGCAGTCAGCCTGCTAGCTGCCTGTGATGAGGCATCCACTCCACATGAGGCAGAGCAGGTTAAGTGAGATCAATTAACCTGATAGGCGGCAACTGGGGAAGAGACTGGGATGGAAAGGCTGACTGAAGATAGAACCCAGCTGATAAGGAATAGGTGGGACGGGTATAAAGCCAGGAAGGTGGCAGCAGAAAGGGGCTACAGTGTTAGGTAGTCTGCAGGCACTCCCTGGGGGGATGGAATTTGGGCTGATAAACCCAAAGAGGGGAGAAGCCAGGAGATAAGAGCAGAGAAGCAGGAAGAAGTCTAAGGAAACAGCAACAGAGTCTGGGAGCAATTAGACCTTTGATGGACATAAGGAACCCTTATGAACCCGGAGAAGTGGATGGGCCCAGCTTCCCATATCAGCCACTGGGGAAGTGGCACAGACTGGAAAGAAGGGAAAACTGCCTGAAACAGCTGATCCAGTGGGACTCTGGTACCCTGGAAGGGGAGGACTGTATAGTGACCTGGCCAGAGGGATACGTCACAAAGACAGAACCCCTTGAATCAGAGAGAGAGAGAGAGAGAAAGAGGCGGCAGGGAGTGTGGATGAGTGGAAGAAGGGGGTGTCAGACCTGGAAAGAGCTAATTCCTAGAGCGGCCAAAGGGAGATGCCCCAATAGTGAGTAAACCTTGTGACGCTGCCCCAAAGCTGTGAACGCTGGAAGACCTGAGGAACCCAACTCTGAGGCAGTGCACCTGGCTGGCTGCCTCAGGACTCTGGAACTGCGAGACTGGCAGCTTGACCCTCCCATGGTTTACAGGCTCCTGCCTCTCCCTCACCCCGCCAGATGGGCTGCTAAGGAGTTAGGCAAGTGAGCTGGCAGGAAACCAGGCAGGTTTCCAGCAGAAATCTGCTGGGCAGGCAGGCTTCCATCATTACCCTGCCTGCTTTCCGTCAGATTTTCATCAAAATTGAAACATCTCCATGGAACTTCTTGATTTAGACAAATTGGCATGTTCAACAGAAAAATGTTTCACTAGAGGAATTCTAACCATCTCTAATTATGAGCTCTCCGGGGTAAGAACAGTCATCCTTATTCTTCATCTGCACATAGTGCCTAACTAATTGGGGCCCTGATCCTGGACTGGGGCTCCTAATGCAAATAATAAGACATGTTGCCTGTTTGCCTTACTTCAAAGCAAAAAATGCATGAGGCTAAATTAAACCTTCCTAAATGTCAGCTTTCCCCTTGTTTAAAGTTCACAGACTAAGGACTGGATCCAGCAATCTGATTAGGACCTATCAAGAGGTGCTGAGTGCCCTCAACTTCCATTGACTTCAATAGTAACGTGCAAAAATACACTGCGGAGACCAAGACTGGGTGGAGCTGGAGGCTTCACAGAACTTTTTTCCTCATTTCCAATTTCTGTGATTCTATTAAAATCCATAGCGCAACAGCTTTGCGAGGCTTCACGAGCCCCGTCACAGGGATAAGACTTTACACTGGCACCTGTTAAAAATAACCAGGAGTAAGATCCTGTTCCCATTTCTATAAAAGTTCTCCGGCTGAGGATAAAAAGGGGTAAATAATTTAACAAAATA
The DNA here is from genome assembly GCF_013100865.1 of Trachemys scripta elegans. Lineage (NCBI taxonomy): Eukaryota > Metazoa > Chordata > Testudines > Emydidae > Trachemys > Trachemys scripta. The sequence continues at coordinate 59,818,261 of NC_048308.1, read as the reverse complement.
ATCTGATAGTACTAAATGTGGTACAGAGTCATTTATATTTAAAGAGATCGCTTAGTTAGAGAGAATTCATGAGAGAAACAGGACTCTTAGTTATTAAAGAAAACATTTTCAAAATCATTAGCACAGTGCATACATAAGCCCCATGCCACCCCTTGCTCATGTTGAGTAGTTCCTTACTTGCAGAGTAGGCCCATTGATTTCAATGGGGCTACTCACAGAATTAATTTTTACTCATTGTGAGCAAGGGGGGTGGAATCTGGCCCTACATAACTAGGGCCCAAACTGCATTTGGTGACACAGGTACAAGTCTGTCTGGCGGCAGGGGAGAAATCAGGGTTGATTGCCGTTAGCTAATGATCTGAACACAGGAACGAGTCATGATGCCTGAGCTCTATCACTGATGCTCCCTGACACTCTAACACTGACTCCTCTGTGGCCCTTGGCAAGTCACTATTGACCCAATTTTCAAACATGCCCACTATTAATGCATTTGAGTACTAACACTGGGGCCCCGACAGCCTGATTTTCAGAGGCGCTGACCACTTGGAGCTCCCATTGACTTTCAATGGAGTCCTGGATGCTCAGCCCATCCAAAAACCAGGGCCTACCTGTCTTGAGTTGGAAAGCCAAACATTGGGGCACACACAATTACTGGGCACTTTTGAAAATGTTGGCCTTAACCTCCCTACCTCAGTTTCGCCACCATAACTACAATGCAGAAATGTTCTGAGGATTAATTAAAAATGTTTGGAAACATTTAAAAAAAGTAAAGTATTATTTCAGTGCCAATTAGTAGTAATATGTATATTCTTTTACCTGGTTAGTGTATCTTTATATTCCTCATTCTTAACCCAGGGGGGAAAATATGTAAATAAAACCAAAATTGTGTTTTATGTCTGCTGTAATCCATCCCGTATAATTTTAAGATATTTCAATCTTTAATGCATTATTTAATAGGCTTTCATATCCTTATTTCATTAGACAAACTACTTCTAAATTAAATCTATAAATATGGAATTTTGGAGTTCCGGGTAGCTTGTAGAAATGTTTGATAGAGAACACTTCCTACTACTATAATTTTTCTAATATGGTTTACAAAGAGATGGTCTTTAAATATGGATCGCAAAAACACAGCTATCGTTAGCTTGCTTGAAGCAGCACTGCGGTTGGAATGAGTAGGCGCTCTGACAGCACATCTGATTTGGTCATCTGTCTTGTGACAAAGGCTGTCAAAACAGCAGTTAAGAATATAGAAAGAATTAATAAGCCAGCTCGGAGCAGAGAGAGAGAGGAAGTGACCTTTGATTTTATGCTACCAGTTATGCAAGCCATAACAAAACTGCACTCAAATTACAGAAAATACAGAATGTCTACATTGGAGGCAACGGCCGTGGAGCTCTTGAGTGCAACTGGCTTTTGGGGATGTTTTAGTAGGAAATAGATAGATAGGTCTATGTATATATAAATGGGCATATTTTATGTTGATGTGCAGCATTTCCATACCCATAATAACTGCCTATCAAAATAATTAATATATTAAAGAACCAGAGAAACATGTAAAAATAGTGCCTCTGTAGCATACCATACCATATCCTGTTTTAGGATCTGAGCCAGAGCCCATTGAAATCAATGGGAGTCTTGCCAGTGACTTCAGCTGACTTTGGATCAAACCAACTAGGTTGAACTAGACGGAAATAAAAGAGAGCTCTCCTGCACTCTGTCCACAAACCGATCTCCATCCATCTGAGATGCTACAAGATGGCACTTTGCAGAGTATTGTACGGCTCTTTGTAAGAGCTATCCCTTTGTTTCAGTGCTGAAAGAATTAACATGGTCAACATTTACATATGATAACTGTTTCAGAATTAAAGAAGCGGCACACACCTCTTAGGTAGTTTCAGGCCATCTGCAGACTCAGGCATCATTATACCAGTTTACGCTCAGTTCACAATGTTAACTCTTTGCATTCATAAAAGCATAGAGACAACTTTTTAAATTAAATCTTGGATTCTGGGGCACAAGATTGTAGTTTAAAATAAGGTACCGCTCAATGAGCTGTTGCAAACTGGCTTATCTTCACCCCTACCAAAGACCATGGCGTCTGGATGCATGGGTTTCCAAAATCATTGAGTCTGATGCAAAGCCCATTGAAATCATCTTTCCATTGACTCCAATGAGCTTTGGATTAGGTCCAGTGCATGTTGCTGTAAGATTACTAGAAGCCCTCCTTTCACCATTGTTCAGCCTTTCATGTCCCATCTAAAATGTTTCCTCTTCTCTATTTTTACATTCATTATTCATTTTTCAAGAGAATGCAAAGAACAAACAAAACCAAGGCAGAAAGCAAGATCTTTAAATTAATGTAATGAACATATTACTGATCTGAGGATGAAGGACTGCAAGAATAGTCTTTTGCTTTATCACTTTTGTTTCTGGGATTTCCCTTCTGCCTCCACACACACCCTCTTTTTCTTTAATCTGGACACAGGAAAGGTCTTGTGCATGACCATTAATTCTGAATGTACTAGTTATAAATGCAGACTCTAATCCTGCAATGCATTGCATGTGAAAAGACTGCTGAGTCTTTGGACAGCCCCATTGACTTCAGTGGGTCTCCATGCAAAAACAACAGTTCACATGCACACAATGAATTGCAGGATTGGGGCCATAATCTAATAGATGTTGCTTTACTGTCACAATAGCATCAATGCATCTATGGGACACCACATTTGAATGTAATTTTTTGCCATTCTGGAGGTGACAGAGTTATTTCCTCCCTCAGAACTGTGTTTTACCACTTAATCACCAATCCTGAATACACTGGAGGTATGTTAGATTTTCACATAGATGCATCCATATCCATTTCTTGGTGTTTGCTGGACGATGTAATTTCTGGACTAATTCCAGGATACAGAGTTTTGGAGAAGGGCAGATATTTACATTCAGAAATATGGACTGACCTTTGTATGTATTGTTCCAGTATTTTGCAACTTGTTGGGGGGAGGGGGAATTGATGTGGGACCAGTGAGCTGATGGTTGATGGCACCTGCAATATTTAGTAAATTAGCTAACCCTGCAATAGGTATTCTAATGTCCAGCTAAATCTGTTTTAGATTTTGTTCCAGAAAATTTAGACAGATAATGAATTGAATGTATCCAACAGTCTGCCTTTTCTTCCTAATATTCTTCTTACAGTGAGAGATCAGTGTTGCCAACTCTTGAGATTTTACTGGAAGTCTTGCGATATTTGGTCTTTTTATTCTAAAGCCCCAGCCTCCTGAAATCAAGAAAATGTACAAGAAACTCAGCTTTCATTTTAAAAAGGCACGTTTTTAGCCCTGCTGGTTGAGGAGAAAAGCTTGAAAACATGAACGCAGTGCATCCTAAAGGCTCACAAACCAGAAGGCAAATAAAAGAAAGTCTAAATTTATTCCTTAAAAGGTACAGTGACTAAAGTGAAATCCCTGCAAGCTGCATGGGCGCTTTTTAAAGACACCATAATAGAGGCCCAATTTCAATCTATACCCCAAATTAAGAAACACAGTAAAAGAACTAAAAAAGAGCCACCGTGGCTTAACAACCATGTAAAAGAAGCAGTGAGAGATAAAAAGACTTCCTTTAAAAAGTGGAAGTCAAATCCTAGTGAGGCAAATAGAAAGGAGCATAAACACTGCCAAATTAAGTGCAAGAATGTAATAAGAAAAGCCAAAGAGGAGTTTGAAGAACGGCTAGCCAAAAACTCAAAAGGTAATAACAAAAAGTTTTTTTAAGTACATCAGAAGCAGGAAGCCTGCTAAACAACCAGTGGGGCCCCTTGATGATCGAGATACAAAAGGAGCCTTAAAGACGATGAAGTCATTGCGGAGAAACTAAATGGATCTTTACTTCAGTCTTCACGGCTGAGGATGTTAGGGAGATTCCCAAACCTGAGCCAGCTTTTGTAGGTGACAAATCTGAGGAACTGTCACAGATTGAAGTGTCACTAGAGGAGGTTTCGGAATTAACTGATAAATTTAACATTAACAAGTCACCGGGACCAGATGGCATTCACCCAACAGTTCTGAAAGAACTCAAATGTGAAGTTGCGGAACTATTAACTAAGGTTTGTAACCTGTCCTTTAAATAGGCTTCTGTACCCAATGACTGGAAGTTAGCTAGTGTAACACCAATATTTAAAAAGGGCTCTAGAGGTGATCCTGGCAATTACAGACCGGTAAGCCTAACGTTGGTACCAGGCAAATTAATCGAAACAATAGTTAAGAATAAAATTGTCAGACACATAGAAAAACAAACTGTTGAGCAATAGTCAACATGGTTTCTGTAAAGGGAAATCGTGTCTTACTAATCTATTAGAGTTCTTTGAAGGGGTCAACAAACATGTGGACAAGGGGGATCCAGTGGACATAGTGTACTTAGATTTCCAGAAAGCCTTTGACAAGGTCCCTCACCAAAGGCTCTTACGTAAATTAAGCTGTCATGGGATAAAAGGGAAGGTCCTTTCATGGATTGAGAACTGGTTAAAAGTCAGAAAAAAAAGGGTAGGAATTAATGGTAAATTCTCAGAATGGAGACAGGTAACTAGTGGTGTTTCCCAAGGGTCAGTCCTCGGACCAATCCTATTCAACTTATTCATAAATGATCTGGAGAAAGGGGTAAACAGTGAGGTGGCAAAGTTTGCAGATGATACTAAACTGCTCAAGATAGTTAAGACCAAAACAGACTGTGAAGAACTTCAAAAAGATCTCACAAAACTAAGTGATTGGGCAACAAAATGGCAAATGAAATTTAATGTGGATAAATGTAAAGTAATGCACATTGGAAAAAATAACCCCAACTATGCATACAATATGATGGGGGCTAATTTAGCTACAACGAGTCAGGAAAAAGATCTTGGAGTCATCGTGGATAGTTCTCTGAAGATGTCCACGCAGTGTGCAAAGGCGGTCAAAAAAGCAAACAGGATGTTAGAAATCATTAAAAAGGGGATAGAGAATAAGACTGAGAATATATTATTGCCCTTATATAAATCAATGGTATGCCCACATCTCGAATACTGCGTACAGATGTGGTCTCCTCATTTCAAAAAAGATACACTGGCACTAGAAAAGGTTCAGAAAAGGGCAACTAAAATGATTAGGGGTTTGGAGCGGGTCCCATATGAGGAGAGATTAAAGGGGCTAGGACTCTTCAGCTTGGGAAAGAGGAGACTAAGGGGGGATATGATAGAGGTATATAAAATCATGAGTGATGTGGAGAAAGTGGATAAGGAAAAGTTATTTACTTATTCCCATAATACAAGAACTAGGGGTCACCAAATGAAATTAATAGGCAGCAGATTTAAAACAAATAAAAGGAAGTTCTTCTTCACACAGCGCACAGTCAACTTGTGGAACTCCTTACCTGAGGAGGTTGTGAAGGCTAGGACTATAACAGTGTTTAAAAGAGAACTGGATAAATTCATGGTGGTTAAGTCCATTAATGGCTATTAGCCAGGATGGGTAAGGAATGGTGTCCCTAGCCTCTGTTTGTCAGAGGATGGAGATGGATGGCAGAAGAGAGATCACTTGATCATTGCCTGTTAGGTTCACTCCCTCTGGGGCACCTGGCATTGGCCTCTGTCAGTAGACAGGATACTGGGCTAGATGGACCTTTGGTCTGACCTGGTACAGCCGTTCTTATGTTATGTTCTTTTTAAAAAATTCACATTGTTGAATGCCTAGGGTTGGCAACACTGTCTCCTTCTCCTGTTGTTTTCTTTGCATCTTCAATGTTTAGGTGGGCCTCTTCTAAAGGGTGCCAAGCAGAGGAGAGACCAGTGTTTCTGAAATTGGGGGTCCTGACCCAAAAGGGAGTTGTGGGGGGGGGGGTCACAAGGCTATTTTAGGGGAGGTCACAATGTTGCCATCCTTACTTCTGGGCTGGAGAGCTGCGGCTGTTGGCCAGGCACCCATCTCTGAAGGCAGCACCCCCCAGCAGAAGTGCAGAAGGGTGGCAATACTATACCAGGTGGCCCCCTCCCCCCAGAGCAGCTGCAGCGCCTCGGTCAGCCCCCCCTTCCCCTGGAGCAGCCAGGCTGCCCACTCCTCCTGGATCAGCAGTGCGCTCCCCCCCCCCCGAGCAGTAACAGCGCCCTGGAGGCCCCAGAGTACCTAAGGTTCAGTCAGGAGTATTTATAGTACAAGTCATGGACAGGTCATGGGACTGTGCTTTTTGTTTATTGCCTGTGACCTGTCCACGACTTTTACTAAAAATACCTGTGATTAAAACGTAGCCTTAATTATTAGACATTTTGGGTAAAACTTTCATATGAGCCTAAGTGATTTAGGTGCCTAAGGCCCATTTTCACGGGTGGCTTAAGTACAAAGGTGACTATTATGGGGTCACCCCCTCATGGCATCAAGTGACCCTGCAGCACATCTGCCTCAGTTTCCCCTCTCCAGCATTTTCCATCTCTCCCGGGGGTCTCTGTGGCTCAGCCCTGCAGCTGGATCACTTTCAGAGTTCAATCCCCTTTCAGGCTACTCCAACTCCAAAATAAACACCATCTTTGACAACAGTCCCAAGCTAACATAATAAAAAGGTCTTCTGCCCCTACTGGTCTTCAATCACACTCTACTTAAACTAGTCTTTCTTACCATTTACCCGCGCGCTGGCTCTCAGGCCTTTTCCTCCACTGAGAGCCTTCCTTATTCCAGAGCCAGGTAACAATTCCCCTGTCTCCCCTGGACTGGGAAAAATCAGCCATCACTTCCTCCTGTCCCTCAGTTGCCTGTTCTTCATTCCCAATCCCAGAGCTCCATCCCTGGAGCCTAGCCTTTGTTCCAGGACCCACTACAGATGCTGGCTCCACTCCTGTGGCTTTCCCTCAGGTCCCCCTCTGCTGGGCTTCCTCCCTTTTTAAGTCCTACAGCTACAACAGGTGTGGCAGGGTGGGACTAACTGAACAGGGCTCACTAGCCCAGGCTTCCAGGCTCCTAAAGGGATAAGCCACCTTGTTACAGAGACAATGGGGCTTACACTCCATGGTCATTGGGCACCTTTGAAAATGTTATCTCTTAGGCCTGGTCTACACTGTGAGGGGGGGAAGGAGCTAAGTCAGTCTAAGTTACACAACTTCAGCTACGAAAATAACATAGCTGAAGTCAACATTTTTAGAGCTACTTACTGCGGTGTCTTCACTGCGGTAGGTCAACTGCTGCCACTCCATCGACTCTGCCTACGTTTCTCGCTCTGGTAGAGTACCGGAGTCGACAGGAGAGCGCTCGGCGGTCGATTTATCATGTCTTCACTAGACGCGATAAATCGACCTCCAGTGGATAGATTGCTCTGCTGTAAGTGTAGACATGCCCTTATCTGTATCTAACTTCAGAAAAATTAATGTAATTACAAAGAAGAAAGTGTCAGACTTTCATCCTACCTCTGTCAAACTAAGAGGCAGGACTTGTACTCACAATACAGACGTGCGGCAGAGCTCAGGTAGGAAAGAAATGAGAACAAAATGGCATCTGAGAGATAATCAGGGCAGATAAGTAAAACAAAAATGAGGATTACATGCAGTTTCAGCTTCTCTAAATATTAATTTATCAAGCCTTGACATATAGCAGAAGAAAACTGGAAAAATTATCATCATGGCAACAGAAAGCTTGCTAAACTAACCTGTCCAGCATTACTGGAAATGTTAGATATTTTACAAAGTATTCAGTATCGGTTTTCATACTACTCTCATCTGGGTAGTATATGAGCCCCTCTAGTTGTGCATTAACCAACATAATTACATATCTGTCAAATATTGTTTGTTCTCCCATCTTCTCCCGAGAAAGAGAAAGGTGTATCTATATAGATATATTATAGCTTGTAGCAAATTAGGTATTTCAAGCAATGAGGCAAGTCAAAATTGTCTAAAAAACCCACAAAGGTAACGCAGCCAAAGCCCTGGTACAACAGCAGTTTACTACCCTAGAGCAGGCAACTGTCAGCAAATGAACACTTTGGCCTTGTCTACACTGCCAAGTTTCTGCGCAGTAAAGCAGCTTTCTGCGGTGTAACTCCCACGGTGTACACGCTGCCAAGCAACTTTGTGCATGGAAACTCCTCAGGTGCAGCGTTGCATAAAGCCCACCTCAATGAGAGTTGTAAGCCTTACAGCGCAGAGGCTCCAGCGCTGTATTGGCAGTGTAAACACATTACAGCACAGAAAGCCATCAATTGGCGTCTGGAAATGTCCCATAATCCCTCAAGTGACTGCTCTGCTCGTTTTGAATTAGGCTAGTTGCCCTGGAGACATGCGCCCCTCCCCTTTCAAAGCTCTGTTTCCGACAGCCCTGGCATGCTATGCTGATCTGCTCCAGGACATAAAGCAAACCATTAATGTGGAATGCTCGTGCTGTTGAACGCAGAAGTGGAGGGGTGTGTGTGTGTGTTGGTTGCTTCCTGCCACTGTCTGAACTTACAAGACAGCATGCTGACACACTCTCTGTCCCCCAAAACACACACACTCTCTCCCCCCCCTCCATACACACACACACTCCCTGTCACACTCTCCCCACCTCCACTTCAGTTGAAAAGCACCTGGCAATGTAATAGGATGCCAATGGAACAATGGGATTGGGAAACCTGCATCACATGACGCTGTGCCTGCCCCATGAGGCATTGCAAACCCTTCCCAAAGCACCCTGCGGCCAGTTGCACAGTGGGATGGCTACCACAATGCACTGCTGTCTTTGCTGTTGCAAGAGCTGCTAACGTGGATGCGCTCCACTGTCACAAGGAGCACAATGTGGACACGCAACAGCGGTTTAATTCCAGCGCTTTAATAAAAGTGGCATTGTTGGATTAAAGTAATAATTAATAATTAATAAATTTATGTTATGGGAAAACGTGAGAAAGAATGACTCCAGAACAGACCCCGGATTTGGCCTGACCATTAGAAAGAATTATGTCTCTCCGCCAGCCTGCTGAGTCTGTGCTAACTGAAACATGCCTGTCAGTTTACAAGGTCTGTGTTAATTGTAGGCGAACATCCCAAAACAGAAAGTCTGTTCTAAAGTGATAAGATAACCATTAAGGACAGCTGTTGTTACAACTCTGTTTTCTGGAGCTCAGGAACAAGTGTCTGCTTTATACAGAAATGTTGATTTTTCATCAAAAGCCAAATGCCTGAAAACCAGCTCTCTCAGTTTGGCTATCCTGCAATGGTAACTCATGTCAGCTGTAGTTTGTCATGTCCCCATTCGCCTGTGGGCCAAGCTCCCCAACTGGACTACATCTCCCATGATACATCAAGGCCATGGGCTTCCCATAATGATATCCCCTCCCCTTACCATGAGGGGAAGTCGTGGTGCATCATGGGAGATATAGGCTGGCCATGAAGCCTGGCCTATAGAAGAGTTCCCATGAAGAACTACAGTAGCGTTTCCAAAGCAAAATATTTCAGTTTTCAGCCAAAATATTTCAGGGTTGTTTTTTTTCACCAAAAAAAAAAAAAAAAAAAAAAAAAAATCAAACTTGTCCATGGAAAATTTTGAGAAAATTTGTGTTCTGTTTTTCCATCAAAATTTTCCATGGATTAAAAAAAAACAAGCTATTTCCCAAGCAGCTCTACATTTAAGCAAATGGATAAACAGTTTGACAAAGGAAACCAGTGGCTTTGAGCCACTGCCCACATTGTGGAGTTGCAAAGGGGCTGGGCAGCTATCAAGAAGACATCCTGGGATTACAGCAACACACATGATGGTATGGAAGCTTCGCAATCTTCTGAAACCTTCATGAGTGAGCAGAGTGTGATGCATGGCCAGAAATGGTTAAGCATCCTGCAGGATAAATGACCCGGAGTCAACCATTAGAGACATATCAGAAAAGTATGTGAATGGTAATTAGGACCACTCCATGCTAGATAGGCTAGAACTCGGAAATGCAAACCTGTATTGTTAGAGAATTGGAAGTGATACTAATTGTATTGTGTTAGATGTTAGCCATGTAAACAAACAGTTCCTATTTGTCACTATACCTATTGATTCAGAGATCAAAAGGAAATATTAACATTTAAATGAACTGTAAACATAGTAATATCACTGTAGTCATCTCTCTTTGAAATGTATAGCAAATCACCTGAGAATGGTGGAAAAGAGGCAATTGATTTATGTTAATCCATATAGCTAATTACCGGTGATGCTTAGGAAATAGGTCTATTTCAAAGTCCCTATAATTGCCTATTGTTCGCCAAGGACTCCAAGCTGTCAAACAAGACCTGGAACTGTATAAGAATGTCTGGGGTCCTGATCCTTTTCATCTCAGACCTGCTTGATGCTGGTCATAAATCATAAGGCTGAGATCTCCAATCCTAACCTGGAATCACCCTGAATATAAACATTGGACTATAACCTATTAACTAATTCTGAAAGAACTCTTCGCAACTACAAAGCTCACCATCTATACTATGAATCTGAATCTCAAGAACTGTACTCATGTCTGTATGTATACTGATCTTTTAACCAATGCTCTATATCTTTTCCTTTTTTAATAAATTTTAGTTTCGTTAATAAGAACTGGCTGTAAGCGTGTATTTGGGTAAGATCTGGAATATTCATTAACCTGGGAGGTAATATGTCTGATCCTTTGGGACTGGTAGAACTTTCCTATATGATGAATAAGATTTTCAGTAATCCTCATCATATTTGACTTGGGTGTCTGGGTGGAGGCCTAAGGCTGGGTTGCTTTAAGGGAACTGTGTCATTGGCTTCTGGGTGATCAGTAAGATATTATAGAAGCTGTTTTGTGCTGGCTTAGTAAATCTAAGTACTGGAATATCCACCAGCTTTGGGGACTGTCTGCCCCATTCTTTGCAGTTCACCCAGATTAACTTCAGTGTGGTCCCCTGGATCCCTGGTCACAGTAACCTTCACAAAAGAGCAGAGCATGCATGATTCTCTCTGTAACACAGCAGTTATCTTAGACAGACAGGGAGTGCCCCTTGCAAACACGATAGTGGGGCCTTTATTCTTAAAGGTGACATTGATAGAGGACAGTCTTATAGACTCTATACCTATAGACGTAAAATTACATACCTCCTTGGGCTGAACCAAAATTGTAAATCCAAATGACACCCCTTCATCCTGAAATTTTGGACCTGACCTTTGCATCAGGTGCTAATTTCTATTTAAAAATGGAGAGGTACTAGGGGGAAATTGCAAGGCAGAATATGCTAAATAGAAAAAGAAGAATGGAGATCTTTTTCAAGCTTTTAAGGCAGCTTTAAAAATGGAGAGTACAAAAATAAACAGATAAATAAATACATTTAAAAACATTGAGCTTCATGATACTGTCCTTTTGGAATCTCCAAGATAAATAATGTGCCGCACTTGTAAAGATGTGCAGTATATGAGAGTAGGATTTCTGCTATGGCATTTCATAAGTGATGCACATTGAATAATAAAGTCTAAACTGAGAGTGTTAAACAGATGAAATGTTAAAATAATTCTTGATAACCATACTTACCACTTACAGAATTCTTTACATCCACAAAGCACTGTATGAACATTAACTCATTATGGAAGGTATAAAAATATATATGAAAATATGCTGACTTTGGCTGCAACATTATCCTGACCTCACACTCAATAAAACAGGTACAGTATGTTGCAACAACTCAAAAATGAGAGTTTTCTAGAACAAACTGAAAAATATGATGGTGTAAAGGAGACACACTGGTGAATCTAAAAGCCATAAACATCTGTCATAGAAAATGTGTAAGTCTATGTTCAATTGTGTCCATAACTTAGGATATTAGATTCTAATCTCTTAAACAAGGGCTTCCACCACCAGTGGAGCATGCAACTACTTAGTCTTGATTAGTCAAGGCAAAATTCTAACTACAGTGCTTTAAATGTTCAGCAAAGTCTGTTGATGGCAAGATATTGCTTTAATACTTTTATCTTTAACTCTGAACCAGAGAAATGTGACACAGCCCCTCAGAATAGCTAGTTTTCTCTCATAGCAGGGGCTGAAAGGATGACCTGGACAGTAAAAATTATTAATATTTACATTTAGTTATGTAAAATAACACACTGGGAGCACGAAAGAGCTGAAGTTGAAATGACCTAGAGCAGGAAGGTTACCATGGGGATTTATTTGGATGTTGGACACTTCTTAGAGTAGCAGCCGCGTTAGTCTGTATCCGCAAAAAGAAGAACAGGAGTACTTGTGGCACCTTAGAGACTCCGAAGAAGTGGGCTGTAGTCCACGAAAGCTTATGCTCTAATAAATTTGTTAGTCTCTAAGGTGCCACAAGTACTCCTGTTCTTCTTTTTGCGGACACTTCTTAGTAAAAGTTCAGCCAAAATCTGTTTAAGTCAACAGATTCTCTAACTATCCTATGCGCTAACTCCTGCCTTCTGTTGCACTGGTACCAAGGTTACAGAGTGAAGAAAATAAGCAGAGAGCCTCTCCTCATCACAACACAAGAGTGTGTTAAGAAGTGGGTCCTGCTTTTGTATCACATCCACAAGGCTGTAGTTTGTGCGCTCAGGAGCAAGTATGGCTCTCACTACCTGCTAGTGTGTATGGCCTAGAGGATAAAGCAGCATCTCTGCTCCCCTTGATGAGCTGACCAGGACATGATTTGGTCCTGTAATATATTTGTACAATATTATTGCCCCAATGCTAGTCAAACAGGTTAAACCCAACATCTTAAATTGCAACCCGTGCTAATTCTTAAATGGAAATGAAACAGCAAGTATGAAAACTAACCAGCTGTAACACATGATACTATCAACTACACCTTTATTATTTCTGGGGGAAATTAGGGGAGACCAGATTACATTTTTCTGCACCTTCAGAAGGGAATGCAATGACAAAGACTGAAACAGCTTTAAAATCACCTGGCCTCTATAATAGTGACATTATATGGATACTTTCTCGTCCCCCCCACACCACTGGACCCCTCGACACTTTAATATACATAAAATAAGTTTGACATCTGAGAGTGGAGGAGAGAAACAGCTGTTTAGCAGCATACAGAAGCTCTCCATAACAGTTGGGACAGATACTGAAGAATTCTACTGTATCCAGCTGAAACTAAAAGGCTATGATTATCTGTACTATTGTGACAACCAAAGGCCCCAACCAGGATCAGGACCCACTGAGTTAGCTACAAAGTACAAGCACATAGTAAAGAGGTGGTCCCCACCTTGAATATCTTACAAATATCGTATGCAGATATCATTACCCAAGTCAGAATTAGGATACAGGGTTTGCACCTCTACATTTACAGAAGTATAATGGAACCTTTGATGACCACATGGTCAATACTTTGTTTTCTATTTCATCGACAGCACCTCCAATTGTGCCTCCTCTCATGATACTGGGCCATTGGTTCACTAACAATTTAGGCCCGGATTCATCAAAACCCTTAAGCCAGGGCTCTAAGGTGGCACTGAGCATTCTCTCTCTAAGGTGCTTGGCTAGTTGGTTTTTGCTCACATGCTTGGGATCTGATAGTCAGATAGTCTGGGTCAGGAAGGAATTTTTCACCATGCCAGATTGGTAGAGAATTTTGGGTGTTTTTTACTTTCCTCTGTAGCATGTGGGAGCAGGTCACTTGCCAGGATTATCTGGGTATGTCTCATTGAGCCAATTTCCTGCCATTGCAGGGGCCTTGAGCACTGGTGCACCTCACTCAGTCCTATTATCTTCTTGTGGCACTTAATAGTCTAGTCTCCTATGGGTTGTAATACTTTGGTCTAATTTTGGGTGTTGCGTTTAGTGTGTGGGTGCTGGGTACTGTTGGTGGCCTGTCATATACAAGTCAGACTAAATGATCTAGTGTTCCCTTCTAGCCTTAAACTCTGTAACTATGACACATGCCTAACCTTCAGCACATGCTTGAGTGCAGTGCTGAATTTGGGGCCATAAGAAGAAAGAGTACCACCTACTGAGCCAACACCACTGTTTTCTGCAATGTTCTTTAAAAGCGTGCTGTTTATTGATCCAACCTGACATGATTTAGTTTAGAAGATCTATAAGAACTCATATTCTTAGTGAGGTATAGCAGCAGTAAGTATAAAGATATTTAATCACTATAACTAGATAAAAAAATATAGAATTCTGTTGTTTACCAGAAAAACAAAGTATTTATGCACAAGGTGCTTTTGGTTCATCTATTCCCATGGTCAGTTCTAGTTTGATCTACAGGATTGCAGAGTAAAGCCAAGTGGTCCTACCCAAGATGGAAGGCTACATGAAATTGTAACACCTCAAAAACATTGCTCTAGCTCATTAAATTAAGGTTCTCAAGCTGTGGTCTATGGGCCAATGGAGAACTGGTTGGTGGTCTGCAGGGAGCTGACAGGCCATATGGGGCTGGTACTCCTCATCTCTAAATGCATTTTAGCAGCTGAAGACACCTAGCATATATATTAAATGCTATCCTAAAAATATTATCTTTCAACGTAAGCAATTGCTATCATTAACCCAGGAGCTTGGAGTAAAATCCTGTCTCCACTGAAATCAATGGTAAAACTCTCTTTGACTTCAATGGGGCCAGGATGTCACTAATTATGAAACTATAAATGTCCACATCAATTATGACAGGGCCATCCATGAGACAAGAGAGGTTGTCTATGAAAAAGCATAAATTGTGTTGATCTCTCCAGAATGAATAGTGCCAGTTGATATACTAAATCATATTTCATGAATAAAGAAACTAACAAAAATGCAAAATTCAGTCTTTATTTTATTAAAACAGGACTTGTGATGTTTTATGGTTGGAGGAATGAACAAACTCATATCTGTAAAACATTAAAAACAAACAAGAAAGAAAACCTTTGCTTTCTGGGCATGCTCAGACCTATGCCACTGGAAAGTTTCCAGGAAAAGGTAATCTAAAATACTGTAATTTATAACAAATCAACGGATAGCACAAAACACATTTCTGCATACATTACAATATGATATACTTTTTACTTTACTTTCCCAGTCCAATACATGATTATAAACAAGCAATCAAGTGTTAGGATGTTCTTGCCTCTTCTGGAATAACTTAGTTCATTTGGTCCCATACTAGAGACTCCTGTTATTTGTTTCCTGATGGAAGGTAAATTTTTTTAATGGCAGAAAATGCAAAAAGGAGCTAATGTAAACAAAGATGCCTTAAGGGGAAATGGGCAAAAACAGGAAATCTGAACAAACAGTAGGATTAAGAACTATATTAATAAAATGGAAAAGCCATCTAACTGCAGCATTGCACAAGGCCAACAATCAACATGTAAGACAAAATGAGTTTGTAATAACAGTAAGAGTAAGTGACTGAAGAGTCAGACAGAGAAAAGACGGAAAGAATTACAACATCAAAGGAGAAAATTCAAAATAAAGATAAGAAAAATTAATGTGAAAATATTAAGCACAAAATGATGATATCCAGCTGGGCACCAGTACAGCAATGTACTTAAATACGTGTGTAACTGAGTAGTTCTGTTCACTTAGTTATGCTCATACTTAAATACTTTTCTGAATCAGGACCTCAAAAAAGGAACATTTTGATACTATGATCATGAGAACATCATATACAAATTAATACAGGCAAATTAGCTAGAAAGAATTGGATAGGAAAATGGAACAAGAATTGGAGAGGGAAATTGCTAAATTTATATTAGATTGTAAGCTCTTTGGGGCACGAACTATCTTTTTGTTCTATATTTAGACAAAGCACAATGGGATCCAAGTCCATAACTGGGGCTCCCAGATGCTACAATAATGCAAATAAACAAGAACAATAAAAGAATTTCAGTGGGGAAGAAATGCCAGGTTTTCAATGGTGGAGAGAGCATGGTAGTGAAGTCAGACAAGTCACAAATTTGTTTTAATCAATGAAATGTGAAAAAATGTGTAAAAGTCAATAATATATAACATGGACCAAGAAACAGGGCTAGAAACTATTCTCTTTCAGCTGTTACAAAATATTCTTTGTCTAAGCTTTCACTAAATTTATTTTAGAAGTGTTTCTTTTTTTGCTACTATTCATTATATATATATATATATATATATATAA